>NW_025547338.1:72500-94784 GCF_905237065.1 Salmo salar
GGTGTAATTTGGGACTTATTAAATGTATTTCTTGATGAAAGGCCTCGAGAACAGTCTCTCTTGAATATTTCACAATTATCAATATTAACAGGCAAGTATGGTGGGAAGGTAGCCCAATCAATAAAAGGGCGACATCACGCAGCCTTGAAACGCCCCCCCCTGGACAGAAAGGTTTTAAAACGGGCTGCGACATCATGCAGCCTTGAACGCCCCGTGGACAGAAAGGTTTTTAAACGGGCTGCGACATCATGCAGCCTTGAAACGCCCCCCGTGGACAGAAAGGTTTTAAAACGGGCTGCAACATCATGCAGCCTTGAACGCCCCGTGGACAGAAAGGTTTTAAAACGGACTGCGACATCATGCAGCCTTGAACGCCCCCTGGACAGAAAGGTTTTAAAACGGGCTGCGACATCATGCAGCCTTGAACGCACCCTGGACAGAAAGGTTTTAAACGGACTGCGACATCATGCAGCCTTGAACGCCCACGTGGACAGAAAGGTTTTTAAGCGGGCTGCGACATCGCGTACGGCCTTGAACGCCCCGGACAGAAAGGTTTTTAAGCGGACCTGCGACATCATCAGCCTTGGATGGCCCCCCTCCCTCCCCCGTGGACAGAAAGGTTTTTAACGGACTGCGACATCATGCAGCCTTGAAACGCCCCCTGGACAGAGAAAGGTTTTAAACGGACTCTGCGACATCACGATGATGATATTTTATAACAGTATATTATATTATATATTGTTATATTCACGTTTTATATTGTCACACAGTCACTCCTCACTCACAGTTATAGCACCTTGTCTGCTTCCCAAACTGCACCCTATTCCCTACGTAGTACAGTACTTTGAGTACGCACCCTATAGACCCTGGTCAAACTGCACCTATTCCCTACGTAGTACAGAGCTTTGAGTCGCCCCATGACCCTGGTCAAACTGCACCCTTTCCACGTAGTACAGAGCTTTGAGTGCCCCTATGGACCCTGGTCAAACTGCACCCTATTCCCTACGTAGACAGGCTTTGGTCGCCCCTATGGACCCGGTCAAACTGCACCCTATTCCCTCGAGTACAGAGCTTTGAGTACGCCCCTATGGACCCTGGTCAAACTGCACCCTATTCCCTACGTAGTACAGTACTTTGAGTACGCCCCTATAGACCCTGGTCAAACTGCACCCTATTCCCTACGTAGTACAGAGCTTTGAGTACGCCCCCTATAGACCCTGGTCAAACTGCACCCTATTCCCCTACGTAGTACAGAGCTTTGAGTACGCCCCTATGGACCCTGGTCAAACTGCACCCTATTCCCTACGTAGTACAGAGCTTTGAGTCGCCCCCTATAGACCCTGGTCAAACTGCACCCTATTCCCTACGTAGTACAGAGCTTTGAGTACGCCCCCTATGGACCCTGGTCAAACTGCACCCCTATTCCCCCGTAGTACAGAGCTTTGAGTCGCCCCCTATAGACCGGTCAAACTGCACCCTATTCCCTACGTAGTACAGAGCTTTTGAGTACGCCCCCTATAGACCCTGGTAGTGCATCATATAGGGAATAGGGTTCCATTTAGAACACAGCCCATGTCTGAGACAGACACAAAAGCTTTAGAACAGTTAGAACAGTAATAACATGTTATAAAACAAGACAACGGCTTGAGAACAGTTATAACATGTCATATGGTTTATAACAAGACAAGGGCTTGAGAACAGTTATAACATGTTATATGGTTTATAACAAGACAAAGGCTTGAGAACAGTTATAACATGTTATATGGTTTATAACAAGACAAGGGCTTGAGAACAGTTATAACATATTATATGGTTTATAACAAGACAAAGGCTTGAGAACAGTTATAACATATTATATGGTTTATAACAAGACAAAGGCTTGAGAACAGTTATAACATATGTGGTTTATAACAAGTCAAAGGCTTGAGAACAGTTATAACATATTATATGGTTTATAACATGACAAGGGCTTGAGAACAGTTATAACATGTTATGGTTATAGAACAAGACACAGGCTTGAGAACAGTTATAACATGTTATGTTATAGAACAAGACACGGGGCTTGAGAACAGTTATAACATGTCATATGGTTTATAACAAGACACAGGCTTGAGAACAGTTATAACATGTTATATGGGTTTAACAAGACAAAGGCTTGAGAACAGTTATAACATATTATATGGTTTATAACAAGACAAAGGCTTGAGAACAGTTATAACATATATGGTTTATAACAAGTCAAAGGCTTGAGAACAGTTATAACATATTATATGGTTTATAACATGACAAGGGCTTGAGAACAGTTATAACATATTATATGGTTTATAACAAGACAAAGGCTTGAGAACAGTTATAACATATATGGTTTATAACAAGACACAGGCTTGAGAACAGTTATAACATGTCATATGGTTTATAACAAGACACAGGGCTTTAGCCTCCATGTGTTGCCTTTCGTTTGTTCCTCACTGGTTTATCACTATATCAGTTTAACCTGTATGAACCTGTATGAATAAACGACTTATTGAAAACAGGACTCAGACTCCTGTGGTCGGTGTGTGTGTGTGTGTGTGTGTGTGTGTGTGTGTGTGTGTGTGTGTGTGTGTGTGTGTGTGTGTGTGTGTGTGTGTGTGTGTGTGTGTGTGTAGTGTGTGTTTATGTTTTGACTACTTCACAACTCTTTGCCTTTCTCTGTACTGGTGCTGGAGAAAGGGAGCGAGGAGGAGGAGAGATTTGATGGGGTTGGAGGGTGATACGAGAGGGGGAGGGAGAGAACCTTCTACTGTTACTCCCCAGGGAGGAGAGGCTGGGGAGGAGAGGGGGAGGAGAGGGGGAGGGAGAGAACTTACTGTTACTCCCCAGGGAGGTGAGGCTGGGGAGAAGAGGCGGAGGAGAGGGGGAGGGAGAGAACTTCTTTACCCAGGGAGGTGAGGCTGGGGGAGTGGAGGGGGAGGAGAGGAGGGAGGAGAGGGGGAGGAGAGGGGGAGGGAGAGAGCTTCACTGTTACTCCCCAGGGAGGTGAGGCTGGGGGAGGAGAGGGGGAGGAGAGGAGGGAGGAGAGGCTGGGGGAGGAGAGGGGGAGGACAGGAGGGAGGAGAGGCTGGGGAGGAGAGGGGGAGGACAGGAGGGAGGATTCATTAGTTCCAGTTCAGTTTTAACTCTATTAGTTCTAGTTCAGTTTTAACTCTATTAGTTCTAGTTCAGTTTTAACTCTATTAGTTCTAGTTCAGTTTTAACTCTATTAGTTCTAGTTCAGTTTTAACTCTATTAGTTCTAGTTCAGTTTTAACTCTATTAGTTCTAGTTCAGTTTTAACTCTATTAGTTCTAGTTCAGTTTTAACTCTATTAGTTCTAGTTCAGTTTTAACTCTATTAGTTCTAGTTCAGTTTTAACTCTATTAGTTCTAGTTCAGTTTTAACTCTATTAGTTCTAGTTCAGTTTTAACTCTATTAGTTCTAGTTCAGTTTTAACTCTATTAGTTCTAGTTCAGTTTTAACTCTATTAGTTCTAGTTCAGTTTTAACTCTATTAGTTCTAGTTCAGTTTTAACTCTATTAGTTCTAGTTCAGTTTTAACTCTATTAGTTCTAGTTCAGTTTTAACTCTATTAGTTCTAGTTCAGTTTTAACTCTATTAGTTCTAGTTCAGTTTTAACTCTATTAGTTCTAGTTCAGTTTTAACTCTATTAGTTCTAGTTCAGTTTTAACTCTATTAGTTCTAGTTCAGTTTTAACTCTATTAGTTCTAGTTCAGTTTTAACTCTATTAGTTCTAGTTCAGTTTTAACTCTATTAGTTCTAGTTCAGTTTTAACTCTATTAGTTCTAGTTCAGTTTTAACTCTATTAGTTCTAGTACAGTTTTAACTCTATTAGTTCTAGTTCAGTTTTAACTCTATTAGTTCTAGTTCAGTTTTAACTCTATTAGTTCTAGTTCAGTTTTAACTCTATTAGTTCTAGTTCAGTTTTAACTCTATTAGTTCTAGTTCAGTTTTAACTCTATTAGTTCTAGTTCAGTTTTAACTCTATTAGTTCTAGTTCAGTTTTAACTCTATTAGTTCTAGTTCAGTTTTAACTCTATTAGTTCTAGTTCAGTTTTAACTCTATTAGTTCTAGTTCAGTTTTAACTCTATTAGTTCTAGTTCAGTTTTAACTCTATTAGTTCTAGTTCAGTTTTAACTCTATTAGTTCTAGTTCAGTTTTAACTCTATTAGTTCTAGTTCAGTTTTAACTCTATTAGTTCTAGTTCAGTTTTAACTCTATTAGTTCTAGTTCAGTTTTAACTCTATTAGTTCTAGTTCAGTTTTAACTCTATTAGTTCTAGTTCAGTTTTAACTCTATTAGTTCTAGTTCAGTTTTAACTCTATTAGTTCTAGTTCAGTTTTAACTCTATTAGTTCTAGTTCAGTTTTAACTCTATTAGTTCTAGTCAGTTTTAACTCTATTAGTTCTAGTTCAGTTTTAACTCTATTAGTTCTAGTTCAGTTTTAACTCTATTAGTTCTAGTTCAGTTTTAACTCTATTAGTTCTAGTTCAGTTTTAACTCTATTAGTTCTAGTTCAGTTTTAACTCTATTAGTTCTAGTTCAGTTTTAACTCTATTAGTTCTAGTTCAGTTTTAACTCTATTAGTTCTAGTTCAGTTTTAACTCTATTAGTTCTAGTTCAGTTTTAACTCTATTAGTTCTAGTTCAGTTTTAACTCTATTAGTTCTAGTTCAGTTTTAACTCTATTAGTTCTAGTTCAGTTTTAACTCTATTAGTTCTAGTTCAGTTTTAACTCTATTAGTTCTAGTTCAGTTTTAACTCTATTAGTTCTAGTTCAGTTTTAACTCTATTAGTTCTAGTTCAGTTTTAACTCTATTAGTTCTAGTTCAGTTTTAACTCTATTAGTTCTAGTTCAGTTTTAACTCTATTAGTTCTAGTTCAGTTTTAACTCTATTAGTTCTAGTTCAGTTTTAACTCTATTAGTTCTAGTTCAGTTTTAACTCTATTAGTTCTAGTTCAGTTTTAACTCTATTAGTTCTAGTTCAGTTTTAACTCTATTAGTTCTAGTTCGGTTTTAACTCTATTAGTTCTAGTTCAGTTTTAACTCTATTAGTTCTAGTTCAGTTTTAACTCTATTAGTTCTAGTTCAGTTTTAACTCTATTAGTTCTAGTTCAGTTTTAACTCTATTAGTTCTAGTTCAGTTTTAACTCTATTAGTTCTAGTTCAGTTTTAACTCTATTAGTTCTAGTTCAGTTTTAACTCTATTAGTTCTAGTTCAGTTTTAACTCTATTAGTTCTAGTTCAGTTTTAACTCTATTAGTTCTAGTTCAGTTTTAACTCTATTAGTTCTAGTTCAGTTTTAACTCTATTAGTTCTAGTTCAGTTTTAACTCTATTAGTTCTAGTTCAGTTTTAACTCTATTAGTTCTAGTTCAGTTTTAACTCTATTAGTTCTAGTTCAGTTTTAACTCTATTAGTTCTAGTTCAGTTTTAACTCTATTAGTTCTAGTTCAGTTTTAACTCTATTAGTTCTAGTTCAGTTTTAACTCTATTAGTTCTAGTTCAGTTTTAACTCTATTAGTTCTAGTTCAGTTTTAACTCTATTAGTTCTAGTTCAGTTTTAACTCTATTAGTTCTAGTTCAGTTTTAACTCTATTAGTTCTAGTTCAGTTTTAACTCTATTAGTTCTAGTTCAGTTTTAACTCTATTAGTTCTAGTTCAGTTTTAACTCTATTAGTTCTAGTTCAGTTTTAACTCTATTAGTTCTAGTTCAGTTTTAACTCTATTAGTTCTAGTTCAGTTTTAACTCTATTAGTTCTAGTTCAGTTTTAACTCTATTAGTTCTAGTTCAGTTTTAACTCTATTAGTTCTAGTTCAGTTTTAACTCTATTAGTTCTAGTTCAGTTTTAACTCTATTAGTTCTAGTTCAGTTTTAACTCTATTAGTTCTAGTTCAGTTTTAACTCTATTAGTTCTAGTTCAGTTTTAACTCTATTAGTTCTAGTTCAGTTTTAACTCTATTAGTTCTAGTTCAGTTTTAACTCTATTAGTTCTAGTTCAGTTTTAACTCTATTAGTTCTAGTTCAGTTTTAACTCTATTAGTTCTAGTTCAGTTTTAACTCTATTAGTTCTAGTTCAGTTTTAACTCTATTAGTTCTAGTTCAGTTTTAACTCTATTAGTTCTAGTTCAGTTTTAACTCTATTAGTTCTAGTTCAGTTTTAACTCTATTAGTTCTAGTTCGGTTTTAACTCTATTAGTTCTAGTTCAGTTTTAACTCTATTAGTTCTAGTTCAGTTTTAACTCTATTAGTTCTAGTTCAGTTTTAACTCTATTAGTTCTAGTTCAGTTTTAACTCTATTAGTTCTAGTTCAGTTTTAACTCTATTAGTTCTAGTTCAGTTTTAACTCTATTAGTTCTAGTTCAGTTTTAACTCTATTAGTTCTAGTTCAGTTTTAACTCTATTAGTTCTAGTTCAGTTTTAACTCTATTAGTTCTAGTCAGTTTTAACTCTATTAGTTCTAGTTCGGTTTTAACTCTATTAGTTCTAGTTCAGTTTTAACTCTATTAGTTCTAGTCAGTTTTAACTCTATTAGTTCTAGTTCAGTTTTAACTCTATTAGTTCTACTTAGTTCTAGTTCAGTTTTAACTCTATTAGTTCTAGTTCAGTTTTAACTCTATTAGTTCTAGTTCAGTTTTAACTCTATTAGTTCTAGTTCGGTTTTAACTCTATTAGTTCTAGTTCAGTTTTAACTCTATTAGTTCTAGTTCAGTTTTAACTCTATTAGTTCTAGTTCAGTTTTAACTCTATTAGTTCTAGTTCAGTTTTAACTCTATTAGTTCTAGTTCAGTTTTAACTCTATTAGTTCTAGTTCAGTTTTAACTCTATTAGTTCTAGTTCAGTTTTAACTCTATTAGTTCTAGTTCAGTTTTAACTCTATGGTCTAGGTTCAGTTTTAACTCTATTAGTTCTAGTTCAGTTTTAACTCTATTAGTTCTAGTTCAGTTTTAACTCTATTAGTTCTAGTTCAGTTTTAACTCTATTAGTTCTAGTTCAGTTTTAACTCTATTAGTTCTAGTTCAGTTTTAACTCTATTAGTTCTAGTTCAGTTTTAACTCTATTAGTTCTAGTTCAGTTTTTAACTCTATTAGTTCTAGTTCAGTTTTAACTCTATTAGTTCTAGTTCAGTTTTAACTCTATTAGTTCTAGTTCAGTTTTAACTCTATTAGTTCTAGTTCAGTTTTAACTCTATTAGTTCTAGTTCAGTTTTAACTCTATTAGTTCTAGTTCAGTTTTAACTCTATTAGTTCTAGTTCAGTTTTAACTCTATTAGTTCTAGTTCAGTTTTAACTCTATTAGTTCTAGTTCAGTTTTAACTCTATTAGTTCTAGTTCAGTTTTAACTCTATTAGTTCTAGTTCAGTTTTAACTCTATTAGTTCTAGTTCAGTTTTAACTCTATTAGTTCTAGTTCAGTTTTAACTCTATTAGTTCTAGTTCAGTTTTAACTCTATTAGTTCTAGTTCAGTTTTAACTCTATTAGTTCTAGTTCAGTTTTAACTCTATTAGTTCTAGTTCAGTTTTAACTCTATTAGTTCTAGTTCAGTTTTAACTCTATTAGTTCTAGTTCAGTTTTAACTCTATTAGTTCTAGTTCAGTTTTAACTCTATTAGTTCTAGTTCAGTTTTAACTCTATTAGTTCTAGTTCAGTTTTAACTCTATTAGTTCTAGTTCAGTTTTAACTCTATTAGTTCTAGTTCAGTTTTAACTCTATTAGTTCTAGTTCAGTTTTAACTCTATTAGTTCTAGTTCAGTTTTAACTCTATTAGTTCTAGTTCAGTTTTAACTCTATTAGTTCTAGTTCAGTTTTAACTCTATTAGTTCTAGTTCAGTTTTAACTCTATTAGTTCTAGTTCAGTTTTAACTCTATTAGTTCTAGTTCAGTTTTAACTCTATTAGTTCTAGTTCAGTTTTAACTCTATTAGTTCTAGTTCAGTTTTAACTCTATTAGTTCTAGTTCAGTTTTAACTCTATTAGTTCTAGTTCAGTTTTAACTCTATTAGTTCTAGTTCAGTTTTAACTCTATTAGTTCTAGTTCAGTTTTAACTCTATTAGTTCTAGTTCAGTTTTAACTCTATTAGTTCTAGTTCAGTTTTAACTCTATTAGTTCTAGTTCAGTTTTAACTCTATTAGTTCTAGTTCAGTTTTAACTCTATTAGTTCTAGTTCAGTTTTAACTCTATTAGTTCTAGTTCAGTTTTAACTCTATTAGTTCTAGTTCAGTTTTAACTCTATTAGTTCTAGTTCAGTTTTAACTCTATTAGTTCTAGTTCAGTTTTAACTCTATTAGTTCTAGTTCAGTTTTAACTCTATTAGTTCTAGTTCAGTTTTAACTCTATTAGTTCTAGTTCAGTTTTAACTCTATTAGTTCTAGTTCAGTTTTAACTCTATTAGTTCTAGTTCAGTTTTAACTCTATTAGTTCTAGTTCAGTTTTAACTCTATTAGTTCTAGTTCAGTTTTAACTCTATTAGTTCTAGTTCAGTTTTAACTCTATTAGTTCTAGTTCAGTTTTAACTCTATTAGTTCTAGTTCAGTTTTAACTCTATTAGTTCTAGTTCAGTTTTAACTCTATTAGTTCTAGTTCAGTTTTAACTCTATTAGTTCTAGTTCAGTTTTAACTCTATTAGTTCTAGTTCAGTTTTAACTCTATTAGTTCTAGTTCAGTTTTAACTCTATTAGTTCTAGTTCAGTTTTAACTCTATTAGTTCTAGTTCAGTTTTAACTCTATTAGTTCTAGTTCAGTTTTAACTCTATTAGTTCTAGTTCAGTTTTAACTCTATTAGTTCTAGTTCAGTTTTAACTCTATTAGTTCTAGTTCAGTTTTAACTCTATTAGTTCTAGTTCAGTTTTAACTCTATTAGTTCTAGTTCAGTTTTAACTCTATTAGTTCTAGTTCAGTTTTAACTCTATTAGTTCTAGTTCAGTTTTAACTCTATTAGTTCTAGTTCAGTTTTAACTCTATTAGTTCTAGTTCAGTTTTAACTCTATTAGTTCTAGTTCAGTTTTAACTCTATTAGTTCTAGTTCAGTTTTAACTCTATTAGTTCTAGTTCAGTTTTAACTCTATTAGTTCTAGATCAGTTTTAACTCTATTAGTTCTAGTTCAGTTTTAACTCTATTAGTTCTAGTTCAGTTTTAACTCTATTAGTTCTAGTTCAGTTTTAACTCTATTAGTTCTAGTTCAGTTTTAACTCTATTAGTTCTAGTTCAGTTTTAACTCTATTAGTTCTAGTTCAGTTTTAACTCTATTAGTTCTAGTTCAGTTTTAACTCTATTAGTTCTAGTTCAGTTTTAACTCTATTAGTTCTAGTTCAGTTTTAACTCTATTAGTTCTAGTTCAGTTTTAACTCTATTAGTTCTAGTTCAGTTTTAACTCTATTAGTTCTAGTTCAGTTTTAACTCTATTAGTTCTAGTTCAGTTTTAACTCTATTAGTTCTAGTTCAGTTTTAACTCTATTAGTTCTAGTTCAGTTTTAACTCTATTAGTTCTAGTTCAGTTTTTAACTCTATTAGTTCTAGTTCAGTTTTAACTCTATTAGTTCTAGTTCAGTTTTAACTCTATTAGTTCTAGTTCAGTTTTAACTCTATTAGTTCTAGTTCAGTTTTAACTCTATTAGTTCTAGTTCAGTTTTAACTCTATTAGTTCTAGTTCAGTTTTAACTCTATTAGTTCTAGTTCAGTTTTAACTCTATTAGTTCTAGTTCAGTTTTAACTCTATTAGTTCTAGTTCAGTTTTAACTCTATTAGTTCTAGTTCAGTTTTAACTCTATTAGTTCTAGTTCAGTTTTAACTCTATTAGTTCTAGTTCAGTTTTAACTCTATTAGTTCTAGTTCAGTTTTAACTCTATTAGTTCTAGTTCAGTTTTAACTCTATTAGTTCTAGTTCAGTTTTAACTCTATTAGTTCTAGTTCAGTTTTAACTCTATTAGTTCTAGTTCAGTTTTAACTCTATTAGTTCTAGTTCAGTTTTAACTCTATTAGTTCTAGTTCAGTTTTAACTCTATTAGTTCTAGTTCAGTTTTAACTCTATTAGTTCTAGTTCAGTTTTAACTCTATTAGTTCTAGTTCAGTTTTAACTCTATTAGTTCTAGTTCAGTTTTAACTCTATTAGTTCTAGTTCAGTTTTAACTCTATTAGTTCTAGTTCAGTTTTAACTCTATTAGTTCTAGTTCAGTTTTAACTCTATTAGTTCTAGTTCAGTTTTAACTCTATTAGTTCTAGTTCAGTTTTAACTCTATTAGTTCTAGTTCAGTTTTAACTCTATTAGTTCTAGTTCAGTTTTAACTCTATTAGTTCTAGTTCAGTTTTAACTCTATTAGTTCTAGTTCAGTTTTAACTCTATTAGTTCTAGTTCAGTTTTAACTCTATTAGTTCTAGTTCAGTTTTAACTCTATTAGTTCTAGTTCAGTTTTAACTCTATTAGTTCTAGTTCAGTTTTAACTCTATTAGTTCTAGTTCAGTTTTAACTCTATTAGTTCTAGTTCAGTTTTAACTCTATTAGTTCTAGTTCAGTTTTAACTCTATTAGTTCTAGTTCAGTTTTAACTCTATTAGTTCTAGTCAGTTTTAACTCTATTAGTTCTAGTTCAGTTTTAACTCTATTAGTTCTAGTTCAGTTTTAACTCTATTAGTTCTAGTTCAGTTTTAACTCTATTAGTTCTAGTTCAGTTTTAACTCTATTAGTTCTAGTTCAGTTTTAACTCTATTAGTTCTAGTTCAGTTTTAACTCTATTAGTTCTAGTTCAGTTTTAACTCTATTAGTTCTAGTTCAGTTTTAACTCTATTAGTTCTAGTTCAGTTTTAACTCTATTAGTTCTAGATCAGTTTTAACTCTATTAGTTCTAGTTCAGTTTTAACTCTATTGGTTCTAGTTCAGTTTTAACTCTATTAGTTCTAGTTCAGTTTTAACTCTATTAGTTCTAGTTCAGTTTTAACTCTATTAGTTCTAGTTCAGTTTTAACTCTATTAGTTCTAGTTCAGTTTTAACTCTATTAGTTCTAGTTCAGTTTTAACTCTATTAGTTCTAGTTCAGTTTTAACTCTATTAGTTCTAGTTCAGTTTTAACTCTATTAGTTCTAGTTCAGTTTTAACTCTATTAGTTCTAGTTCAGTTTTAACTCTATTAGTTCTAGTTCAGTTTTAACTCTATTAGTTCTAGTTCAGTTTTAACTCTATTAGTTCTAGTTCAGTTTTAACTCTATTAGTTCTAGTTCAGTTTTAACTCTATTAGTTCTAGTTCAGTTTTAACTCTATTAGTTCTAGTTCAGTTTTAACTCTATTAGTTCTAGTTCAGTTTTAACTCTATTAGTTCTAGTTCAGTTTTAACTCTATTAGTTCTAGTTCAGTTTTAACTCTATTAGTTCTAGTTCAGTTTTAACTCTATTAGTTCTAGTTCAGTTTTAACTCTATTAGTTCTAGTTCAGTTTTAACTCTATTAGTTCTAGTTCAGTTTTAACTCTATTAGTTCTAGTTCAGTTTTAACTCTATTAGTTCTAGTTCAGTTTTAACTCTATTAGTTCTAGTTCAGTTTTAACTCTATTAGTTCTAGTTCAGTTTTAACTCTATTAGTTCTAGTTCAGTTTTAACTCTATTAGTTCTAGTTCAGTTTTAACTCTATTAGTTCTAGTTCAGTTTTAACTCTATTAGTTCTAGTTCAGTTTTAACTCTATTAGTTCTAGTTCAGTTTTAACTCTATTAGTTCTAGTTCAGTTTTAACTCTATTGGTTCTAGTTCAGTTTTAACTCTATTAGTTCTAGTTCAGTTTTAACTCTATTAGTTCTAGCTCAGTTTTAACTCTATTAGTTCTAGTTCAGTTTTTAACTCTATTAGTTCTAGTTCGGTTTTAACTCTATTAGTTCTAGTTCAGTTTTAACTCTATTAGTTCTAGTTCAGTTTTAACTCTATTAGTTCTAGTTCAGTTTTAACTCTATTAGTTCTAGTTCAGTTTTAACTCTATTAGTTCTAGTTCAGTTTTAACTCTATTAGTTCTAGTTCAGTTTTAACTCTATTAGTTCTAGTTCAGTTTTAACTCTATTAGTTCTAGTTCAGTTTTAACTCTATTAGTTCTAGTTCAGTTTTAACTCTATTAGTTCTAGTTCAGTTTTAACTCTATTAGTTCTAGTTCAGTTTTAACTCTATTAGTTCTAGTTCAGTTTTTAACTCTATTAGTTCTAGTTCAGTTTTAACTCTATTAGTTCTAGTTCAGTTTTAACTCTATTAGTTCTAGTCAGTTTTAACTCTATTAGTTCTAGTTCAGTTTTAACTCTATTAGTTCTAGTTCAGTTTTAACTCTATTAGTTCTAGTTCAGTTTTAACTCTATTAGTTCTAGTTCAGTTTTAACTCTATTAGTTCTAGTTCAGTTTTAACTCTATTAGTTCTAGTTCAGTTTTAACTCTATTAGTTCTAGTTCAGTTTTAACTCTATTAGTTCTAGTTCAGTTTTAACTCTATTAGTTCTAGTTCAGTTTTAACTCTATTAGTTCTAGTTCAGTTTTAACTCTATTAGTTCTAGTTCAGTTTTAACTCTATTAGTTCTAGTTCAGTTTTAACTCTATTAGTTCTAGTTCAGTTTTAACTCTATTAGTTCTAGTTCAGTTTTAACTCTATTAGTTCTAGTTCAGTTTTAACTCTATTAGTTCTAGTTCAGTTTTAACTCTATTAGTTCTAGTTCAGTTTTAACTCTATTAGTTCTAGTTCAGTTTTAACTCTATTAGTTCTAGTTCAGTTTTAACTCTATTAGTTCTAGTTCAGTTTTAACTCTATTAGTTCTAGTTCAGTTTTAACTCTATTAGTTCTAGTTCAGTTTTAACTCTATTAGTTCTAGTTCAGTTTTAACTCTATTAGTTCTAGTTCAGTTTTAACTCTATTAGTTCTAGTTCAGTTTTAACTCTATTAGTTCTAGTTCAGTTTTAACTCTATTAGTTCTAGTTCAGTTTTAACTCTATTAGTTCTAGTTCAGTTTTAACTCTATTAGTTCTAGTTCAGTTTTAACTCTATTAGTTCTAGTTCAGTTTTAACTCTATTAGTTCTAGGTTCAGTTTTAACTCTATTAGTTCTAGTTCAGTTTTAACTCTATTAGTTCTAGTTCAGTTTTAACTCTATTAGTTCTAGTTCAGTTTTAACTCTATTAGTTCTAGTTCAGTTTTAACTCTATTAGTTCTAGTTCAGTTTTAACTCTATTAGTTCTAGTTCAGTTTTAACTCTATTAGTTCTAGTTCAGTTTTAACTCTATTAGTTCTAGTTCAGTTTTAACTCTATTAGTTCTAGTTCAGTTTTAACTCTATTAGTTCTAGTTCAGTTTTAACTCTATTAGTTCTAGTTCAGTTTTAACTCTATTAGTTCTAGTTCAGTTTTAACTCTATTAGTTCTAGTTCAGTTTTAACTCTATTAGTTCTAGTTCAGTTTTAACTCTATTAGTTCTAGTTCAGTTTTAACTCTATTAGTTCTAGTTCAGTTCTTAACTCTATTAGTTCTAGTTCAGTTTTAACTCTATTAGTTCTAGTTCAGTTTTAACTCTATTAGTTCTAGTTCAGTTTTAACTCTATTAGTTCTAGTTCAGTTTTAACTCTATTAGTTCTAGTTCAGTTTTAACTCTATTAGTTCTAGTTCAGTTTTAACTCTATTAGTTCTAGTTCAGTTTTAACTCTATTAGTTCTAGTTCAGTTTTAACTCTATTAGTTCTAGTTCAGTTTTAACTCTATTAGTTCTAGTTCAGTTTTAACTCTATTAGTTCTAGTTCAGTTTTAACTCTATTAGTTCTAGTTCAGTTTTAACTCTATTAGTTCTAGTTCAGTTTTAACTCTATTAGTTCTAGTTCAGTTTTAACTCTATTAGTTCTAGTTCAGTTTTAACTCTATTAGTTCTAGTTCAGTTTTAACTCTATTAGTTCTAGTTCAGTTTTAACTCTATTAGTTCTAGTTCAGTTTTAACTCTATTAGTTCTAGTTCAGTTTTTAACTCTATTAGTTCTAGTCAGTTTTAACTCTATTAGTTCTAGTTCAGTTTTAACTCTATTAGTTCTAGTTCAGTTTTAACTCTATTAGTTCTAGTTCAGTTTTAACTCTATTAGTTCTAGTTCAGTTTTAACTCTATTAGTTCTAGTTCAGTTTTAACTCTATTAGTTCTAGTTCAGTTTTAACTCTATTAGTTCTAGTTCAGTTTTAACTCTATTAGTTCTAGTTCAGTTTTAACTCTATTAGTTCTAGTTCAGTTTTAACTCTATTAGTTCTAGTTCAGTTTTAACTCTATTAGTTCTAGTTCAGTTTTAACTCTATTAGTTCTAGTTCAGTTTTAACTCTATTAGTTCTAGTTCAGTTTTAACTCTATTAGTTCTAGTTCAGTTTTAACTCTATTAGTTCTAGTTCAGTTTTAACTCTATTAGTTCTAGTCAGTTTTAACTCTATTAGTTCTAGTTCAGTTTTAACTCTATTAGTTCTAGTTCAGTTTTAACTCTATTAGTTCTAGTTCAGTTTTAACTCTATTAGTTCTAGTTCAGTTTTAACTCTATTAGTTCTAGTTCAGTTTTAACTCTATTAGTTCTAGTTCAGTTTTAACTCTATTAGTTCTAGTTCAGTTTTAACTCTATTAGTTCTAGTACAGTTTTAACTCTATTAGTTCTAGTTCAGTTTTAACTCTATTAGTTCTAGTTCAGTTTTAACTCTATTAGTTCTAGTTCAGTTTTAACTCTATTAGTTCTAGTCAGTTTTAACTCTATTAGTTCTAGTTCAGTTTTAACTCTATTAGTTCTAGTTCAGTTTTAACTCTATTAGTTCTAGTTCAGTTTTAACTCTATTAGTTCTAGTTCAGTTTTAACTCTATTAGTTCTAGTTCAGTTTTAACTCTATTAGTTCTAGTTCAGTTTTAACTCTATTAGTTCTAGTTCAGTTTTAACTCTATTAGTTCTAGTTCAGTTTTAACTCTATTAGTTCTAGTTCAGTTTTAACTCTATTAGTTCTAGTTCAGTTTTAACTCTATTAGTTCTAGTTCAGTTTTAACTCTATTAGTTCTAGTTCAGTTTTAACTCTATTAGTTCTAGTTCAGTTTTAACTCTATTAGTTCTAGTTCAGTTTTAACTCTATTAGTTCTAGTTCAGTTTTAACTCTATTAGTTCTAGTTCAGTTTTAACTCTATTAGTTCTAGTCAGTTTTAACTCTATTAGTTCTAGTTCAGTTTTAACTCTATTAGTTCTAGTTCAGTTTTAACTCTATTAGTTTCTAGTTCAGTTTTAACTCTATTAGTTCTAGTTCAGTTTTAACTCTATTAGTTCTAGTTCAGTTTTAACTCTATTAGTTCTAGTTCAGTTTTAACTCTATTAGTTCTAGTTCATGGAGTTTTAACTCTATTAGTTCTAGTTCAGTTTTAACTCTATTAGTTCTAGTTCAGTTTTAACTCTATTAGTTCTAGTTCAGTTTTAACTCTATTAGTTCTAGTTCAGTTTTAACTCTATTAGTTCTATCTACAGTTTTAACTCTATTAGTTCTAGTTCAGTTTTAACTCTATTAGTTCTAGTTCAGTTTTAACTCTATTAGTTCTAGTTCAGTTTTAACTCTATTAGTTCTAGTTCAGTTTTAACTCTATTAGTTCTAGTTCAGTTTTAACTCTATTAGTTCTAGTTCAGTTTTAACTCTATTAGTTCTAGTTCAGTTTTAACTCTATTAGTTCTAGTTCAGTTTTTAACTCTATTAGTTCTAGTTCAGTTTTAACTCTATTAGTTCTAGTTCGGTTTTAACTCTATTAGTTCTAGTTCAGTTTTAACTCTATTAGTTCTAGTTCAGTTTTAACTCTATTAGTTCTAGTTCAGTTTTAACTCTATTAGTTCTACAGTTTTAACTCTATTAGTTCTAGTTCAGTTTTAACTCTATTAGTTCTAGTTCAGTTTTAACTCTATTAGTTCTAGTTCAGTTTTTAACTCTAGTTAGTTCTAGTTCAGTTTTAACTCTATTAGTTCTAGTTCAGTTTTAACTCTATTAGTTCTAGTTCAGTTTTTAACTCTATTAGTTCTAGTTCAGTTTTAACTCTATTAGTTCTAGTTCAGTTTTAACTCTATTAGTTCTAGTTCAGTTTTAACTCTATTAGTTCTAGTTCAGTTTTAACTCTATTAGTTCTAGTTCAGTTTTAACTCTATTAGTTCTAGTTCAGTTTTAACTCTATTAGTTCTAGTTCAGTTTTAACTCTATTAGTTCTAGTTCAGTTTTAACTCTATTAGTTCTAGTTCAGTTTTAACTCTATTAGTTCTAGTTCAGTTTTTAACTCTATTAGTTCTAGTTCAGTTTTAACTCTATTAGTTCTAGTTCAGTTTTAACTCTATTAGTTCTAGTTCAGTTTTAACTCTATTAGATTCTAGTTCAGTTTTAACTCTATTAGTTCTAGTTCAGTTTTAACTCTATTAGTTCTAGTTCAGTTTTAACTCTATTAGTTCTAGTTCAGTTTTAACTCTATTAGTTCTAGTTCAGTTTTAACTCTATTAGTTCTAGTTCAGTTTTAACTCTATTAGTTCTAACAGTTTTTAACTCTATTAGTTCTAGTTCAGTTTTAACTCTATTAGTTCTAGTTCAGTTTTAATCTATTAGTTCTAGTTCAGTTTTAACTCTAATTAGTTCTAGTTCAGTTTTAACTCTATTAGTTCTAGACAGTTTTAACTCTATTAGTTCTAGACAGTTTTAACTCTATTAGTTCTAGTTCAGTTTTAACTCTATTAGTTCTAGTTCAGTTTTAACTCTATTAGTTCTAGTTCAGTTTTCAACTCTATTAGTTCTAGTTCAGTTTTAACTCTATTAGTTCTAGTCAGTTTTAACTCTATTAGTTCTAGTTCAGTTTTAACTCTATTAGTTCTAGTTCAGTTTTAACCTATTAGTTCTAGTTCAGTTTTAACTCTTATTAGTTCTAGTTCAGTTTTAACTCTATTAGTTCTAGTTCAGTTTTAACTCTATTAGTTCTAGTTCAGTTTTAACTCTATTAGTTCTAGTTCAGTTTTAACTCTATTAGTTCTAGTTCAGTTTTAACTCTATTAGTTCTAGTTCAGTTTTAACTCTATTAGTTCTAGTTCAGTTTTAACTCTATTAGTTCTAGTACAGTTTTAACTCTATTAGTTCTAGACAGTTTTAACTCTATTGGTTCTAGTTCAGTTTTAACTCTATTAGTTCTAGTTCGGTTTTAACTCTATTAGTTCTAGTTCAGTTTTAACTCTATTAGTTCTAGTTCAGTTTTAACTCTATTAGTTCTAGTTCAGTTTTAACTCTATTAGTTCTAGACAGTTTTAACTCTATTAGTTCTAGTTCAGTTTTAACTCTATTAGTTCTAGTTCAGTTTTAACTCTGTTAGTTCTAGTTCAGTTTTAACTCTATTCGTTCTAGTTCAGTTTTAACTCTATTAGTTCTAGTTCAGTTTTAACTCTATTAGTTCTAGTTCAGTTTTAACTCTATTAGTTCTAGTTCAGTTTTAACCCTATTAGTTCTAGTTCAGTTTTAACTCTATTAGTTCTAGTTCAGTATTTAACTCTATTAGTTCTAGTTCAGTTTTAACTCTATTAGTTCTAGTTCAGTTTTAACTCTATTAGTTCTAGTTCAGTTTTAACTCTATTAGATCTAGTTCAGTTTTAACTCTATATAGTTCTAGTTCAGTTTTAACTCTATTAGTTCTAGTCAGTTTTAACTCTATTAGTTCTAGTTCAGTTTTAACTCTATTAGTTCTAGTTCAGTTTTAACTCTATTAGTTCTAGTTCAGTTTTAACTCTATTAGTTCTAGTTCGGTTTTAACTCTATTAGTTCGTAGTTCAGTTTTAACTCTATTAGTTCTAGTTCAGTTTTAACTCTATTAGTTCTAGTTCAGTTTTAACTCTATTAGTTCTAATTCAGTTTTAACTCTATTGGTTCTAGTTCAGTTTTAACTCTATTAGTTCTAGTTCAGTTTTAACTCTATTAGTTCTAGTTCAGTTTTAACTCTATTAGTTCTAGTTCAGTTTTAACTCTATTAGTTCTAGTTCAGTTTTAACTCTATTAGTTCTAGTTCAGTTTTAACTCTATTAGTTCTAGTTCAGTTTTAACTCTATTAGTTCTAGTTCAGTTTTAACTCTATTAGTTCTAGTTCAGTTTTTAACTCTATTAGTTCTAGTGTCAGTTTTAACTCTATTAGTTCTAGACAGTTTTAACTCTATTAGTTCTAGTTCAGTTTTAACTCTATTAGTTCTAGTTCAGTTTTAACTCTATTAGTTCTAGTTCAGTTTTAACTCTATTAGTTCTAGTTCAGTTTTTAACTCTATTAGTTCTAGTTCAGTTTTAACTCTATTAGTTCTAGTTAGTTTTAACTCTATTGTTCTAGTTCAGTTTTAACTCTATTAGTTCTAGTTCAGTTTTAACTCTATTAGTTCTAGTTCAGTTTTAACTCTATTAGTTCTAGTTCAGTTTTAACTCTATTAGTTCTAGTTCAGTTTTAACTCTATTAGTTCTAGTTCAGTTTTAACTCTATTAGTTCTAGTTCAGTTTTAACTCTATTAGTTCTAGTTCAGTTTTAACTCTATTAGTTCTAGTTCAGTTTTAACTCTATTAGTTCTAGTTCAGTTTTAACTCTATTAGTTCTAGTTCAGTTTTAACTCTATTAGTTCTAGTTCAGTTTTAACTCTATTAGTTCTAACAGTTTTAACTCTATTAGTTCTAGTCAGTTTTAACTCTATTAGTTCTAGTTCAGTTTTAACTCTATTAGTTCTAGTTCAGTTTTAACTCTATTAGTTCTAGTTCAGTTTTAACTCTATTAGTTCTAGTTCAGTTTTAACTCTATTAGTTCTAGTTCAGTTTTAACTCTATTAGTTTCTAGTTCAGTTTTTAACTCTATTAGTTCTAGTTCAGTTTTAACCTCTATTAGTTCCAGTTCAGTTTTAACTCTATTAGTTCTAGTTCAGTTTTAACTCTATTAGTTCTAGTTCAGTTTTAACTCTATTAGTTCTAGTTCAGTTTTAACTCTATTAGTTCTAACAGTTTTAACTCTATTAGTTCTAGTTCAGTTTTAACTCTATTGGTTCTAGTTCAGTTTTAACTCTATTAGTTCTAGTTCAGTTTAACTCTATTAGTTCTAGTTCAGTTTTAACTCTATTGGTTCTAGTTCAGTTTTAACTCTATTAGTTCTAGTCAGTTTTAACTCTATTAGTTCTAGTACAGTTTTAACTCTATTAGTTCTAGTTCAGTTTTAACTCTATTAGTTCTAGTTCAGTTTTAACTCTATTAGTTCTAGTTCAGTTTTAACTCTATTAGTTCTAGTTCAGTTTTAACTCTATTGGTTCTAGTTCAGTTTTAACTCTATTAGTTCTAGTTCAGTTTTAACTCTATTAGTTCTAGTTCAGTTTTAACTCTATTAGTTCTACAGTTTTAACTCTATTAGTTCTATCAGTTTTAACTCTATTAGTTCTAGTTCAGTTTTAACTCTATTAGTTCTAGTTCAGTTTTAACTCTATTAGTTCTAGTTTCAGTTTTAACTCTATTAGTTCTAGTTCAGTTTTAACTCTATTAGTTTCTAGTTCAGTTTTAACTCTATTAGTTCTAGTTCAGTTTTAACTCTATTAGTTCTAGTTCAGTTTTAACTCTATTAGTTCTAGTTCAGTTTTAACTCTATTAGTTCTAGTTCAGTTTTAACTCTATTAGTTCTAGTTCAGTTTTAACTCTATTAGTTCTAGTTCAGTTTTTAACTCTATTAGTTCTAGACAGTTTTAACTCTATTAGTTCTAGTTCAGTTTTAACTCTATTAGTTCTAGTTCAGTTTTAACTCTATTAGTTCTAGTTCAGTTTTAACTCTATTAGTTCTAACAGTTTTAACTCTATTAGTTCCAGTTCAGTTTTAACTCTATTAGTTCTAGTTCAGTTTTAACTCTATTAGTTCTAGTTCAGTTTTAACTCTATTAGTTCTAGTTCAGTTTTAACTCTATTAGTTCTAGTTCAGTTTTAACTCTATTAGTTCTAGTTCAGTTTTAACTCTATTAGTTCTAGTTCAGTTTTAACACACCCAAAGCATAATGTTTCCACCTCCATGTTTGACGGTGGGGATGGTGTTCTTGGGGTCATAGGCAGCATTCCTCCTCCTCCAAACACGGCGAGTTGAGTTGATGCCAAAGAGATCCATTTTGGTCTCATCTGACCACAACACTTTCACCAGTTGTCCTCTGAGTCATTCAGATGTTCATTGGCAAATTTCAGATGGGCATGTATATGTATTCTTGAGCAGGGGGACCTTGCGGGCGCTGCAGGATTTCAGTCCTTCACGGCGTAGTGTGTTACCAATTGTTTTATTGGTGACTATGGTCCCAGCTGCCTTGAGATCATTGACAAGATCCTCCCGTGTAGTTCTGGGCTGATTCTCACTGCTCTCATGATCATTGCAACTCCACGAGGTGAGATCTTGCATGAAGCCCCAGGCCGAGGGAGATTGACAGTTCTTTTGTGTTTCTTCCATTTTGCGAATAATCGCACCAAATGTTGTCACCTTCTCACCAAGCTGCTTGGCGATGGTCTTGTAGCCCATTCCAGCCTTATGTAGGTCTACAATCTTGTCCCTGACATCCTTGGAGAGCTCTTTGGTCTTGGCGCATGGTGGAGAGTTTGAAATCTGATTGATTGATTGCTTCAAAGGAAGGTGTCTTAAGGTAATAAGCTGCGGTTAGGAGCACTCCCTTTAAGAGTGTGCTCCTAATCTCAGCTCGTTACCTGTATAAAAGACACCTGGGAGCCAGAAATCTTTCTGATTGAGAGGGGGTCAAATACTTATTTCCTCATTAAAATGCAAATCAATTTATAACATTTTTGACATGCGTTTTCTGGATAATTTTGTTGTTATTCTGTCTCTCACTGTTCAAATAAATCTACCATTAAAATTATAGACTGATCCTTTCTTTTGTCAGTGGGCAACGTACAAAATCAGCAGGGGATCAAATACTTTTTTCCCCACTGTACTCTCCTAACATAATCTAATGTTTTGCTTTCGCTGTAAAGCCTTTTTGGAAATCGGACAACGTGGTTCGATTCGGGAGAAGTGTATCTATAAAATGGTGTAAAATAGTCCTATGTTTGAGAACTTTGAATTATGACATTTTGTGGTTTTAAATTTGGCGCTCTGATTCTTCACTGGCTGTTGAATAGTGTGGGACGAATTGTCCCACCTCCCCTAGAGAGGTTAAGGTTTTCCTTGCCGGGTACGACACATTGTAGAGGTCACCCTTTACATGAAGATGATGGAGATGGATGGTTCTGCAGTATGAAGAAGGGAACATCTCTGAGACAGACAACACCTGGCTGGACTCCAGAAGGGAACATCTCTGAGACAGACAACACCTCCCTGGACTCCAGCAGGAAACATCTCTGAGACAGACAACACCTGGCTGGACTCCAGAAGGGAACATCTCTGAGACAGACAACACCTGGCTGGACTCCAGAAGGAAACATCTCTGAGACAGACAACACCTGGCTGGACTCCAGAAGGGAACATCTCTGAGACAGACAACACCTGGCTGGACTCCAGAAGGAAACATCTCTGAGACAGACAACACCTGGCTGGACTCCAGAAGGAAACATCTCTGAGACAGACAACACCTGGCTGGACTCCAGAAGGAAACATCTCTGAGACAGACAACACCTGGCTGGACTCAGAAGGAAACATCTCTGAGACAGACAACACCTGGCTGGACTCCAGCAGGAAACATCTCTGAGACAGACAACACCTGGCTGGACTCCAGAAGGGAAACATCTCTGAGACAGACAACACCTGGCTGGACTCAGAAGGAAACATCTCTGAGACAGACAACACCTGGCTGGACTCAGAAGGGAACATCTCTGAGACAGACAACACCTGGCTGGACTCCAGAAGGGAACATCTCTGAGACAGACAAACACCTGGCTGGACTCCAGAAGGAAACATCTCTGAGACAGACAACACCTGGCTGGACTCCAGAAGGAAACATCTCTGAGACAGACAACACCTGGCTGGACTCCAGAAGGAAACATCTCTGAGACAGACAACACCTGGCTGGACTCCAGCAGGAAACATCTCTGAGACAGACAACACCTGGCTGGACTCCAGAAGGAAACATCTCTGAGACAGACAACACCTGGCTGGACTCCAGAAGGAAACATCTCTGAGACAGACAACACCTGGCTGGACTCCAGAAGGGAACATCTCTGAGACAGACAACACCTGGCTGGACTCCAGAAGGGAACATCTCTGAGACAGACAACACCTGGTTGGACACCAGAAGGGGAGGCTCAAAAGAGGACATCCCATA
>NW_025547339.1:0-17220 GCF_905237065.1 Salmo salar
CCCCTCCCCTGACGCGCGGGTCCCGCAGCGCGCCGACGCCCGGCCTCGGGGACGACCCGGAGGGCGAGGCGCCCGGGCGATCCGGGCGGAGGTTGTGGAAATTCCGCAACATGGCTGGATCCAGAATGTCCCTCGCCGGGACCCAGCACCTCTCCTCCGGACCGTACCCCTCCCAGTCCACGAGGTACTGCAGGCCCCCCACCCGACGTCGGGAGTCCAAGATGGCCCGGACTGTGTACGCCGGGGCCCCTCCGATGTCCAGGGGGGGTGGGGGGGCCTCCCGCACCTCAGCGTCCTGCAGCGGACCAGCTACCACCGGCCTGAGGAGAGACACATGAAACGAGGGGTTAATACGGTAATATGTAGGAAGTTGTAACCTATAACACACCTCGTTTATTCTCCTCAGGACTTTGAATGGCCCCACAAATCGCGGACCCAGCTTCCGGCAGGGCAGGCGGAGGGGCAGGTTCCGGGTCGAGAGCCAGACTCTATCCCCCGGGTTAAACACGGGGGCTTCACTGCGGTGGCGGTCAGCGCTCTCTTTGTGTCGTTCTCCAGCCTTCTTTATACACTCCTGGACCGCATGCCAGGTCTCCCTAGAGCGCTGGACCCATTCCTCCACCGCAGGAGCCTCTGTCTGGCTCTGTTGCCATGGCACCAGGACCGGCTGATACCCCAACACGACCTGGAAGGGTGACAGGTTAGTAGAGGAGTGGCGCTGAGAATTCTGAGCCATCTCGGCCCAGGGTACGAACCGCGCCCACTTCCCTGGCCGGTCCTGGCAATATGACCGCAGGAACCTGCCTACATCCTGGTTAATGCGCTCTACCTGCCCATTACTCTCGGGGTGGAAACCCGAGGTCAGGCTGACCGAGACCCCCAGCCTCTCCATAAACGACCTCCACACCCTGGACGTGAACTGGGGACCCCGATCAGATACGATATCCTCGGGCACCCCGTAGTGCCGGAAGACGTGGGTGAATAGGGCCTCCGCGGTCTGTAGGGCCGTAGGAAGACCGGGCAACGGAAGCAGATGGCAGGACTTCGAGAACCGATCCACAACAACCAGGATCGTAGTATTTCCCTGAGAGGTCGGGAGATCCGTAAGGAAATCCACCGAGAGGTGAGACCAAGGTCGTTGTGGAACGGGGAGGGGCTGTAATTTCCCTCGAGGCAGGTGCCTAGGAGCCTTACACTGGGCGCACACTGAACAGGAAGAGACATAGTGTGTTACATCCTCTACCAAGGTGGGCCACCAGTACTTCCCCCTCAGGCCTCACACTGTCCGTTCCACCCCAGGGTGACCCGAGGAGGGTAGAGTGTGGGCCCATCGGATCAAACGATCGCGAACACCCAGCGGAACGAACTTCCGACCCGCGGGACATTGAGGTGGAGTGGGTTCAAGCCGACCCGCCCGCTCGATGTCTGCATCCACCTCCCACACCACCGGTGCCACCAGACAGGACGCAGGGAGTATGGGAGTGGGATCGATGGTCCGCTCCTCGGTGTCGTAGAGACGTGACAGTACGTCGGCCTTCCGGTTCCGAGAACCCGGAATGTACGAAAGGGTGAACTGAAACCTCATAAAGAACATGGCCCACCTGGCTTGACGAGGATTAAGTCTCCTCGCTGCCCGGATGTACTCCAGGTTACGGTGGTCGGTCCAGATGAGAAAAGGATGACGTGCCCCCTCAAGCCAATGTCTCCACACTGTCAAAGCTTTGACCACGGCTAACAACTCCCTGTCCCCCACATCATAGTTGCGCTCCGCCGGGCTCAGCTTCTTAGAAAAGAATGCGCAGGGGCGGAGCTTCGGAGGAGCGCCCGAACGCTGCGAAAGCACAGCTCCCACCCCCGCCTCGGACGCGTCCACCTCCACTATGAATGACAAAGAGGGATCCGGATGCGCCAGCACCGGAGCGTTGGTAAACAGAACCTTCAGACGACGGAAGGCTCTGTCCGCCTCTGCCGACCACCGCAATTGCACCGGACCCCCTTCATCAGTGAGGTAATGGGAGCTGCCACCTGGCCAAAACCCCGGATAAACCTCCGGTAATAATTGGCGAACCCCAAGAACCGCTGCACCTCCTTCACAGTGGTAGGGGTCGGCCAATCACGCACAGCCGTAACGCGGTCATCTTCCATCACCACCCCTGTGGTGGAAATGCGATATCCCAGAAAAGAAACGGCTTGTTGGAAGAACTCACATTTCTCAGCCTTGACGTATAGGTCATGCTCCAGCAGCCGCCCAAGCACTTTACGCACCAGAGCCACATGCGCGGGCGCGAGTGGCGGAGTAGATCAAGATGTCATCGATGTACACCACCACCCCCTGCCCGAGCATGTCCCTGAGAACCTCGTCCACAAAGGATTGGAAGACGGCGGGAGCATTCTTTAACCCATATGGCATGACGAGGTACTCATAATGGCCCGATGTGGTACTAAATGCGGTCTTCCACTCGTCTCCATCTCGGATACGCACCAAGTTATAAGCGCTCCTGAGATCTAGTTTGGTGAAAAAGCGCGCCCCGTGAAATGACTCCATGGCCGTAGCAATGAGAGGTAGTGGGTAACTGAACCCCACTGTGATAGAATTTAGACCTCTATAGTCAATGCACGGGCGCAGGCCTCCCCCCTTCTTCTTCACAAAAAAGAAACTCGAGGAGACGGGTGATTTAGATGGCCGAATGTATCCCTGTCTCAAGGATTCAGTGACGTATGTCTCCATTGCCACTGTCTCCTCCTGCGACAGAGGGTACACATGACTTTTAGGAAGGACTGCGCCAGCCTGGAGGTTTATCACACAATCCCCTTGTCGATGGGGTGGTAATTGAGTCGCCTTCATTTTACTGAAGGCGATAGCCAAATCGGCATATTCAGAGGGAATGTGTACAGTGGAGGCTTGGTCTGGACTCTCCACCGTGGTTGCACCGATGGAAACTCCTATACACCTACCTGAGCACTCCCTCGACCACCCCTTAAGAGCCCTCTGCCCCCATGAAATCAGAGGATTGTGAGAGGCTAGCCAGGGAAGTCCCAGCACCACCGGAAACGCCGGGGAATCAATAAGGAACAGGCTGATACGTTCCTCATGACCCCCTGCGTTACCATGACCAGTGGCACTGTTTCCTCCCTCACTTGGCCAGACCCTAGTGGTCGACTATCTAACGCGTGCACGGGGAAGGGTTTGTCCAGTTTAACCAGGGGGATCCCTAACTTATCAGCAACACTTCGGTCCATGAAACTCCCAGCTGCGCCTGAATCGACTAGTGCCTTATACTGGGAGTGAGGGGAAAAACCAGGGAAGAAAACAGAGACATACATGTGGTCGACAGGGGGTCTGGGTGAGGCTGGTGCTGACTCACCTGGGGGTCGATGGAGTGCTCTGCCTGCCATCTGAGTTCTCGGGAGAACCTCTCCAGCACCGATCCGCAGTGTGTCCTCTACGGCCACAGTGGGTGCAGGAGAGGCCCCCCCTCCGGTCCTCCTAGCAGCGGTCCCTCCAAGCTCCATGGGCGTTGGAGCAGGAGGGATGGGAGGTGGAATGAATAGGCCCCGATCGGAACGTCCCCGGGCAGTTAGCAGGTTGTCCAGCCTGATGGACAAATCAATCAACTGGTCCAGAGTGGTGGTATGGTCCCGGCAAGCCAGCTCCCGGCGGACGTCCTCACGTAGACTACACCTGTAGTGGTCAATCAGGGCCCGCTCATTCCACCCCGATCCGGCGGCTAGAGTCCGGAACTCCAGCGCAAAGTCCTGAGCGCTCCTCTTCTCCTGCCTCAGATGAAATAATCGCTCGCCCGCCGCCTTGCGATGATCGAATACCGCCCGGAAGCGGCGAGCGAACTCTGGGTAGTTGTCCTTTGCTGAGTCTGGGCCCTCCCAGACGGCGTTGGCCCATTCCAGGGCTCTACCCGTGAGGCACGAGACGAGGACGCTCACCCTCTCTTCATCGGAGGGAGAGGGCCGGACGGTCGCCAAGTACAGGTCCAACTGGAGCAAAAACCCCTTGCACCCAGCGGCCGTCCCATCGAACTCCCTGGGAGCCATTATCCGTATCTCGCTTGTACTGGGTTCGGTTGGATTCGGTAGGGGCGCAGGGTGATGAATTGGTCCTGGTGGGGGTGATGGAGCGACTCGCTCCCAGCTCTCCAATCGGGTCAGCACCTGGTCCATGGCCGTGCCCAGTCACTGGAGGAGGCTGGCATGTTGGCCGACTTGTTCCTCCATTGACAATGTTCCTGTCCCTGCTGACTCCATAAGTGGTTGCGGGATTCTGTCACGAGCGGAATGAACAGTTTAAGGAGTGAGTCAAGCGCAGGAGACTGAGGTCCGTTGGAACAATCTTAATTTAATAAATCCACGGGTAAGTTTCACATACGGCTGGGAGCATAACAGTCAGGAAAAATGACAAAAAGAAGCTCCGCTCAAAAGGCAGACGGGGCGCAGCCCGGCAACCCTAATGCCTATATAATATAAGTAACACCACACGTAACAACGAACAATCCCGCACAAATCCTAGCTAAACACAGACAGACTAAATACCCCCCCACTAATGACAAACACAAAACAGGTGCAAACAAAAAACAGACATAACTAATAGACACTGAAACACAGATCGGGTGGCAGCTAGTAGGCCGGGCGACGACGACCGCCGAGCGCCGCCGACCGAGGAGAGGCGCCACCTTCTGTGGATGTTGTGACAGTTACCTGTGCTTCAGAGGATAACTTCATTAGAGTTACCGGCCTCAGAAATCAGCAATTAACTGCACCTCAGATTGCACCTCACAGAGTTCAAGTAACAGACACATCTCAACATCAACTGTTCAGAGGAGACTGCGTGAATCAGGCCTTCATGGTCGAATTGCTGCAAAGAAACCACTACTAAAGGACAGCAATAAGAAGAAAATACTTTCTTGGGCCAAGAAACACGAGCAATGGACATTAAAATGGTGGAAATCTGTCCTTTGTTCTGATGCAGTGGCGATTTTGGCATGTAAATCTTAGTGGGGCAAAAAAAATTAAAATAAGTGGGATGCATGCCAGCAAAGCCACTACTCAACACAAAACAATATATAGATTTCACTATAACGGTGACAAGCGGTGCCCACAAACTGTTAGGGCCTACATAAAGCTGTCCCAACATCTTCCCAATGCTACACCTGGCTATCAGCGGAGCCTTGTCTGGCAGCGAAACAGTTAATTCAGCCTCATTTACTGCCTTTAAAAAATATATAGCTGATATGGCTGACTTGCTTAAACTAATGTGGCTTCTAATGACAATTGAGATGTACAAACTATGGCATAAGGGGACGACAAGCGGATAAGATGCAATACGTAACTTTGATTAAGACATTAATGAGCGTAGTCAATATTACAGAATTCAGAACATGGGTCGTTCTTACAGTGTTCTCCCTGTACACCAAGTCAGAACCGTAGGAGAAATAAAGGGGGCATATAAGCAGACAATGAAAGCTCTTACAAAATTTGATGATTACACTTCACTAAAACAGGTTATAGGCTACATGTGCACCACCAAGTCAGAACAGTACAAAAATAAAAATGCATGAAATGAAATGTATGTAAGTCGCTCTGGATAAGAGTGTCTGCTAAATGACAAAAAATTAAAATGTAAATGTAACAGTAGGCGAAATTAAGAGGGTAAAAGGGACCAAATTATTAGGGTGAGGCACATGGGCTACTAACAGCTTACTACACAACATACACTTAGTATTACTTTCTAAGCTACATTATACATATCTCCCATATCTCCATCTGTGATGTATTTAGAATCCAAGGCACACTTAACCAGCATGGCTACCACAGCATTCTGCAGCGATACGCCATCCCATCTGGTTTGTGCTTAGTGGGACTATCATATCAACAGGACAATGACCCAAAACACACCTCCAGGCTGTGTAAGGGCTATTTGGCCAAGAAGGAGAGTGATGGAATGCTGCATCAAATGACCTGGCCTCCACAATCACCCGACCTCAACCCAATTGAGATGGTTTGGGATGAGTTGAACCGCAGAGTGAAGGAAAAGCAGCAAACAAGTACTCAGCATATGTGGGATCTCCTTCAAGACTGTTGGAAAAGCATTCCAGGTGACTACCTCATCAATCAATCAATCAATCAATCAATCAATCAAATGTATTTATAAAGCCCTTTTTACATCAGCTGATGTCACAAAGTGCTATACAGAAACTCAGCCTAAACCCATAAAAGCAATCAATGCAGATGTAGAAGCACGGTGGTTAGGAAAAACTCTCTAGAAAGGAAGCTGGTTGAGAGAATGCCAAGCTATCATCAAGGCAAAAGGTGGTTACTTTGAAGAATCTAAAATCTTAAATATATTTTGATTTGTTTAACACTTTTTTTGGTTACTACATGATTCCATGTGTTATTTCATAGTTTTGACGTCTTCACTATTATTATACAATGTAGTGAGTGAGTGAGTGAGTGAGTGAGTGATGTGTACACCTGTGTGCGTGCATGCATGTGTCCCAACACCTCATCATGCACAACAGAAATTTGTTCCATTTGTGGTGTAGAACAGCAGCCAGCAGCAAACTGAGAAGTTACAGGTTTCAACCATCTTTGACTTTAGGTAAAACCTAACTCAAACTCAAGTTAAACTGAAACTTAATCTCAAACAAACTCAAACTTAACTTGTGGAAAGTAAGCTCTTCTCTTCCACTCTGTTAATAGTGTTACAAATAGCTCCTCTGTGGCTCAGTTGGTAGAGAATGGTGCAAGGGGGGTGGGTTCGAATCCTGCTGGGGCCACCCATCTGTAAAATGTATGCACGAATGACTGAATTGTTTTGTATAAAAGCATCTTCTAAATGGCATATATTATGAATATACTACTGTTATAATAATACTATTGCAGTACTCCACTATATTATGTGTTAAAGACATTATCTAAGCAAATACTTTACAAAGTAAACATACTCGAGTGACAGGGAGAGAGTGTGAGGGCGAGAGAGAGAGTTGAGATGGAGAAAGAGCAGGAGCAAGGGAAAGAGACAGAGGGAGAGAAAGAGGGCGAGAGAGAGAGCGAAAGATGGGAAGAGAGAGTGAGAGCGGGACCTTTTGTGCCTCTGCTGTGCCTGTCAGATACTCAGGGGCCAAAGCAGAAGTTTTCTGCTGGTAATTCCCGGCTCTGAGTGACAGCATCCTGTTGCGGTCGTCATGACAGCGGCAGAATGTTTTCACCATGTAAACCCCAGCCCTCCTTGCCACAACAAACCACCACGGGATGACTCACACACACTGGCTCTATGTTCCAAATGGAACCATATTCACTACATAGTGCATTGCTTTTGTCAAAAGTAGTGCACTATACAGTATAGGGAATAGTGTGCCATTTGGGACAGAACCTGGAGCTTAATGTCACTGCAGAGCCTTGAGTCTGTAGACTCCAGCCAGCGGGCACATGGTTACCATGGTTGTGGATTTCCCGCCAAATTGTGCTAGTTTGAAAACGATGTCGCAGGTGAAATTGTATTGGTCGCTGGAGGCGTGTTTTTGGGCTACTTCTAAATTGCACCGTGGCCGCCATGGCATATCTCTTCAAAATATATATATATATATATATATATATATATATATATATATATATATACACTGCTCAAAAAATTAAAGGGAACACTTAAACAACACAATGTAACTCCAAGTCAATCACACTTCTGTGAAATCAAACTGTCCACTTAGGAAGCAACACTGATTGACAATACATTTCACATGCTGTTGTGCAAATGGAATAGACAACAGGTGGAAATTATAGGCAATTAGCAAGACACCCCCAATAAGGAGTGGTTCAGCAGGTGGTGACAGACCACTTCTCAGTTCTTATGCTTCCTGGCTGATATTTTGGTCACTTTTGAATGCTGGCGGTGCTTTCACTCTAGTGGTAGCATGAGACGGAGTCTACAACCATCACAAGTGGCTCATGTAGTGCAGCTCATCCAGGATGGCACATCAATGCGAGCTGTGGCAAGAAGGTTTGCTGTGTCTGTCAGCGTAGTGTCCAGAGCATGGAGGCGCTACCAGGAGACAGGCCAGTACATCAGGAGACGTGGAGGAGGCCGTAGGAGGGCAACAACCCAGCAGCAGGACCGCTACCTCCGCCTTTGTGCAAGGAGGAGCAGGAGGAGCACTGCCAGAGCCCTGCAAAATGACCTCCAGCAGGCCACAAATGTGCATGTGTCTGCTCAAACGGTCAGAAACAGACTCCATGAGGGTGGTATGAGGGCCCAACGTCCACAGGTGGGGGGTTGTGCTTACAGCCCAACACCGTGCAGGACGTTTGGCATTTGCCAGAGAACACCAAGATTGGCAAATTCGCCACTGGCGCCCTGTGCTCTTCACAGATGAAGCAGGTTCACACTGAGCACATGTGACAGACGTGACAGAGTCTGGAGACGCCGTGGAGAACGTTCTGCTGCCTGCAACATCCTCCAGCATGACCGGTTTGGCGGTGGGTCAGTCATGGTGTGGGGTGGCATTTCTTTGGGGGGCCGCACAGGCCTCCATGTGCTCGCCAGAGGTAGCCTGACTGCCATTAGGTACCGAGATGAGATCTTCAGACACCTTGTGAGACCATATGCTGGTGCGGTTGGCCCTGGGTTCCTCCTAATGCAAGACAATGCTAGACCTCATGTGGCTGGAGTGTGTCAGCAGTTCCTGCAAGAGGAAGGCTATGGACTGGTCCGCCCGTTCCCCAGACCTGAATCCAATTGAGCACATCTGGGACATCATATCTCGCTCCATCCACCAACGCCACGTTGCCCAACAGACTGTCCAGGAGTTGGCGGATGCTTTAGTCCAGGTCTGGGAGGAGATCCCTCAGGAGACCATCTGCCACCTCATCAGGAGCATGCCCAGGCGTTGTAGGGAGGTCATTCAGGCACGTGGAGGCCACACACACTACTGAGCCTCATTTTGACTTGTTTTGAGGACATTACATCAAAGTTGGATCAGCCTGTAGTGTGGTTTTCCACTGTAATTTTGAGTGTGACTCCAAATCCAGACCTCCATGTGTTGATAAATTGGATTTCCATTGATTCTTTTTGTGTGATTTTGTTGTCAGCACATTTAACTATGTAAAGAAAAAAGTATTTAATAAGATTATTTCATTCATTCAGATCTAGGATGTGTTATTTTAGTGTTCCCTTTATTTTTTTGAGCAGTATATATATATATATATATATCTCATATCTCTCTTCCCATCTTTCTTTCACTCACTCACTCACACTCACTCAACATATATATATATATATATCTCCTCATTGATTTATAGAAGCAGGTACCCACGTGCCATCTCCTCATTGGTTATACCCACGTGGTGACTGAAAGACGAACGAGGTCAGTGGCGGTAATGCACCTCGTTTATGAAAGTTGCCCATTGCAATATAAAGTCAAGAGAAGAAAAAGCCTGGAAGAAAGTGAGATGACGAGAAACTATTCGGTTGGCCGTTTTATGTGTGGATTAATTGGCGGAGTAGAGGACCTTGTGCATTTCAGGTAAAATAACAACTCAATGTTTATATCCCAGGACAAATTAGCTAGCAACAGCAAGCCACCTACATAGGACAAATCAGCTAGCAAGTGCAAGCTAACTTGCTAAATTGCCATAAACATTTCATGTTTTTAATATGATTGGTTCAGAGTATTTTAACCTGCGTGTTGTGATCGCGTTTGGTATTGGGGGACAAAATACATTCATGCTCATTGGCGCACGTGAGCAGTGTGGGTGCAATAATTCAATAATGTAGATGTCTAATTTTATTTTGCAACGCTCGATTTTGCTAATGTTCAGTTCTACAGCCTGGAGCGCTGCACAAGTGGAAATTTGAAATGGAAGTTATGAAACTCCCTCACGGACTTCTGTTATGGGAAAAAAATCCACTATGAAAATGACATGAAATGTGGAGAATGATAGGGTACATTTGCATCTGTTGGCAAATGTAGGCTATTAATTTCTATGCCATACAGTTGAAGTTGGCCAACTACATTTCAACTCAGTTTTCCTGACAATTCCTGACATTTGATCTGAGCAAAAATCCCCTGTTTTAGGTCAGTTAGGATCACAACTTTATTTTAAGAATGTGAAATGTCAGAATAATAGTAGAGAGAATGATTTATTTCAGCTTTTATTTATTTCATCACATTCACAGTGGGTCAGAAGTTTACATACACTCAATTAGTATTTGGTAGCATTGCCTTTAAATTGTTTGACTTGGGTCAAACGTTTTGGGTAGCCTTCCACAAGCTTCCCACAATAAGTTGGGTGAATTTTGGCCCATCCCTTCTGACAGAGCTGGTGTAACTGAGTCAGGTTTGTAGGCCTCCTTGCTCGCACACGCTTTTTCAGTTCTGCCTACAAATGTTCTATACGATTGAGGGCAGGGCATTGTGATGGCCACTCCAATACCTTGACTTTGTTGTCCTTAAGCTATTTTTCCACAACTTTGGAAGTATTGTTGGGGTCATTGTCCATTTGGAAGACCCATTTGAGACTATAACTTAAAGCTATAACTTCCTGACTGATGTCTTGAAATGTTGCTTCAATATATCCACATAATTTTCCTCCCTCATGATGCCATCTATTTTGTGAAGTGCACCAGTCCCTCCTGCAGCAAAGCACCCCCACAACATGATGCTGCCACCCCCGTGCTTCACGGTTGGGATGTTGTTCTTCGGCTTGCAAGCCTCCGCCTTTTCCCTCCAAACATCATAATGGTCATTATGGCCAAACGGTTCTATTTTTGTTTCATCAGACCAGAGGACATTTCTCCTAAAAGTACGAACTTTGTCCCTATCTGCAGTTGCAAACCGTAGTCTGGCTTTTTTATGGCGTTTTTGGAGCAGTGGCTTCTTCCTTGCTGAGCGGCCTTTTTAGGTTATGTCTATTGTCAGGCGGTGGGTGTAGCTGGTGCATGAAGTCAGGCGCAGGAGAGCAGAGATGAGTGAACAATGCACTTTACTTGAGAAAACAGCAGTAAACATACCAACAAAGTAAACATACCAATGTGCGAACAATAACGGTTGCCACAAAACACGGATGAAAACAACACCCGGAAAAACCAGCCGGAAACGTACCGACCTTAACGATAAACAATCACACACAAAGACATGGAGGAAACAGAGGGTTAAATACATGACCAGTAATTGGGAAATGAAAACCAGGTGTGTGGGAAATAAAGACAAAACCAATGGAAAATGAAAAGTGGATCGCGATGGCTGAAGACCGGCGACGCCGAGCGCCGCCCGAACAAGGAGAGGAACTGACTCGGTGGAATTCGTGACAGATATAGGACTTGTTTTACTGTGGATATAGATAATTTGTACCTGTTTCAGTCCAGCATCTTCACAGGGTCCTTTGCTGTTGTTCTGGGATTGATTTGCACTTTTCGCACTCAAAGTACGTTTCATCTCTAGGAGACAGAACGCGTCTCCCTCCTGAGCGGTATGTTGGCTGTGTGGTCCCATGGTGTTTATACTTGAGTACTATTGTTTCTACAGATGAATGTGGTACCTTTCAGGCGTTTGGAAATTGCTCCCAAGGATGAACCAGACTTGTGGAGGTCTACAATTCTTTTATTGAGGTCTTGGCTGATTTCTTTTGATTTTCCCATGATGTCAAGCAAAGAGGAACTGAGTTTGAAGGTAGGCCTTGAAATACAACTTCGACCCACTGGAATTGTGATACAGTAAATTATAAGTGAAATAATCTGTCTGTAAACAATTGTTGGAAAGATTACTTGTGTCATGCACCAAGTGGATGTCCTATCCGACTTACCAAAACTATAGTTTGTTAACAAGAAATTTGTGGAGTGGTTGAAAAACGAGTTTTAATGACTCCAACCTAAGTGTATGTTAACTTCCGACTTCAACTGTATGTTACCAATTGAACGACATCTATTGCAGGATAAGTCAATGCTTAAGTTTACATAGCTGGCCATATATGGATGTTCCATTTTACTTGATGGGTTGGTAAGTAGGCTTCTTCTAACCCATCACTTTCTACTACATATAATAATATGATTACATTATATCTTTACATTAAAAACCAAAGTCTATCAGAATTCCAGTCATTTCAATAAATGTTATACCCCTTGATCTTCAAAACGAAGGACTTATTAGCCAGCCCTACTCTGTTGATTATGATTGTGTTGTCATGGAGGACTGATTGGGCTGAGTTTATGGAATGGCATGCTTTGAGCACTCCTGAAAAGTGCTATTTACACGTGAAAATGAATGCCATATGTTGCATTTGCTATAGGCCTACTGTTTAATATTTTGTTGGTGACACTTTGATTTCTTGATAATGATGAAACAATAACAAAACGGTCGCCCCACCTCTGTTTTGGTAAAAAGCTGAAGGATGGGCCTGGAGAAATGTAACCACTCTCAGATTAATAGACAGAGCTATGGATGCAAGGACTGACCATCCATGATATCAAAGTGATTGTTTTAACCACGTTATGAGGCTATACAGTGTTTGTTTACTTTTACAATGTTTACAAACATTGGAGAAAAATAAGCTTATATTTTGGGTTCTCATGGAGTGTGACAGTTGAACTAAGCTGATGAGGCATTTATAAGTTATGTTCTTTAAGAATCAATGTATATATATACTGCTCCAAAAAATAAAGGGAACACTTAAACAACACATCCTAGATCTGAATGAAAGAAATAATCTTATTAAATACTTTTTATTTACATAGTTGAATGTGCTGACAACAAAATCACACAAAAATAATCAATGGAAATCCAATTTATCAACCCATGGAGGTCTGGATTTGGAGTCACACTCAAAATTAAAGTGGAAAACCACACTACAGGCTGATCCAACTTTGATGTAATGTCCTTAAAACAAGTCAAAATGAGGCTCAGTAGTGTGTGTGGCCTCCACGTGCCTGTATGACCTCCCTACAACGCCTGGGCATGCTCCTGATGAGGTGGCGGATGGTCTCCTGAGGGATCTCCTCCCAGACCTGGACTAAAGCATCCGCCAACTCCTGGACAGTCTGTGGTGCAACGTGATGCGTTGGTGGATGGAGCGAGACATGATGTCCCAGATGTGCTCAATTGGATTCTGGTCTGGGGAACGGGCGGGCCAGTCCATAGCATCAATGCTTGCCTCTTGCAGGAGCTGCTGACACACTCCAGCCACATGAGGTCTAGCATTGTCTTGCATTAGGAAGAACCCAGGGCCAACCGCACCAGCATATGGTCTCACAAGGGGTCTGAGGATCTCATCTCTGTACCTAATGGCAGTCAGGCTACCTCTGGCGAGCACATGGAGGGCTGTGCGGCCCCCCAAAGAAATACCACCCCACACCATGACTGACCCACCACCAAACCGGTCATGCTGGAGGATGTTGCAGGCAGCAGAACGTTCTCCACGGCGTCTCCAGACTCTGTCACGTCTGTCACGTGCTCAGTGTGAACCTGCTTTCATCTGTGAAGAGCACAGGGCGCCAGTGGCGAATTTGCCAATCTTGGTGTTCTCTGGCAAATGCCAAACGTCCTGCACGGTGTTGGGCTGTAAGCACAACCCCACCTGTGGATGTCGGGCCCTCATACCACCCTCATGGAGTCTGTTTCTGACCGTTTGAGCAGACACATGCACATTTGTGGCCTGCTGGAGGTCATTTTGCAGGGCTCTGGCAGTGCTTCTCCTGCTCCTCCTTGCACAAAGGCAGAGGTAGCAGTCCTGCTGCTGGGTTGTTGCCCTCCTACGGCCTACTCCACGTCTCCTGATGTACTGGCCTGTCTCCTGGTAGCGCCTCCATGCTCTGGACACTACGCTGACAGACACAGCAAACCTTCTTGCACAGCTCGCATTGATGCGCCATCCTGGATGAGCTGCACTACATGAGCCACTTGTGTGGGTTGTAGACTCCGTCTCATGCTACCACTAGAGTGAAAGCACCGCCAGCATTCAAAAGTGACCAAAACATCAGCCAGGAAGCATAGGAACTGAGAAGTGGTCTGTGGTCCCCACCTGCAGAACCACTCCTTTATTGGAGGTGTCTTGCTAATTGCCTATAATTTCCACCTTTTGTCTATTCCATTTGCAAAACATCATGTGAAATGTATTGTCAATCAGTGTTGCTTCCTAAGTGGACAGTTTGATTTCACAGAAGTGTGATTGACTTGGAGTTACATTGTGTTGTTTAAGTGTTCCCTTTATTTTTTTGAGCAGTGTATATACAGTTTCAGTCAAAAGTTTGGACACACTTACTCATTCAAGGGTTTTCTTTATTTTTACTATTTTCTACATTGTAGAATAATTGTGAAGACATCAAAACTATGAAATAACACATATGGACTCATGTAGTAACAAAAAAAGTGTTAAACAAATCAAAATATATTTGATATTTGAGATTCTTCAAAGTAGCCACCCTTTGCCTTGATAACAGCTTTGCACACTTTTGGCATTCTCTCAACCAGCTTCATGAGGTAGTCACCTGGGATGCATTTCAATTAACAGGTGTGCCTTGTTAAGGTTAAGATGTGGAATTTCTTTCATTCTTAATGCGTTTGAGCCATTCAGTTGTGTTGTGACAAGGTAGGGTTGGTATACCAAGTCGGTAAAAGACCAAGTCCATATTATGGCAAGAACAGCTCAAATAAGCAAAGAGAAACATTTACATTACATTTACATTTAAGTCATTTAGCAGACGCTTATCCAGAGCGACTTACAAAATGGTGCATTCACCTTATGATATCCAGTGGAACAACCACTTTACAATAGTGCATCTAAATCTTTTAAGGGGGGGTTAGAAGGATTACTTTATCCTATCCTTAAAGAGGTGGGGTTTCAAGTGTCTCCGGAAGGTGGTGATTGACTCCGCTGTCCTGGCGTCGTGAGGGGAGCTTGTTCCACCATTGGGGTGCCAGAGCAGCGAACAGTTTTGACTGGGCTGAGCGGGAACTGTGCTTCCTCAGAGGTAGGGGGCCAGCAGGCCAGTGGTGGATGAACGCAGTGCCCTTGTTTGGGTGTAGGGCCTGATCAGAGCCTGAAGGTATGGAGGTGCCGTTCCCTTCACAGCTCCGTAGGCAATCACCCATGGTCTTGTAGCGGATGCGAGCTTCAACTGGAAGCCAGTGGAGAGAGCGGAGGAGCGGGGTGACGGAGAGAACTTGGGAAGGTTGAACACCAGACGGGCTGCGGCGTCTGGATGAGTTGTAGGGGTTTAATGGCACAGGCAGGGAGCCCAGCCAACAGCGAGTTGCAGTAATCCAGACGGGGAGATGACAAGTGCCTGGATTAGGGACCTGCGCCGCTTCCTGTGTGAGGCAGGGCCGTACTCTGCGAATGTTGTAGAGCATGAACCTACAGGATCGGGTCACCGCCTTGATGTTAGTGGAGAACGACAGGGTGTTGTCCAGGATCACGCCAAGGTTCTTAGCACTCTGGGAGGAGGACACAAGGGAGTTGTCAACCGTGGATGGCGAGATCATGGAACGGGCAGTCCTTCCCCCGGGAGGAAGAGCAGCTCCGTCTTGCCGAGGTTCAGCTTGAGCTGGTGATCCGTCATCCACACTGATATGTCTGACAGACATGCAGAGACTGCGATTCGCCGCCTGGTTAACAAAAGGGGAAAGGAGAAGATTAATTGTGTGTCGTCTGCATAGCAATGATAGGAGAGACCATGTGAGGATATGACAGAGCCAAGTGACTTGGTGTATAGCGAGAATAGGAGAGGCCTAGAACAGAGCCCTGGGGGACACCAGTGGTGAGAGCGCATGGTGCGGAGACAGATTCTCGCCACGCCACCTGGTAGGAGCGACCGTCAGGTAGGGACGAATCCAAGCGTGGGCCGCGCCGGAGATGCCCAACTCGGCGAGGGTGGAGAGGAGGATCTGATGGTTCGCAGTATCAAAGGAGCAGATAGGTCTAGAAGGATGAGAGCAGAGGAGAGAGAGTTAGGCTTTAGCAGTGCGGAGAGCCTCCGTGACACAGAGAAGAGCAGTCTCAGTTGAATGCCCAGTCTTGAAACCTGACTGATTAGGATCAAGAAGTCAGTTCTGAGAGAGATAGCAGGAGAGCTGGCCAAGGACGGCACGTTCAAGAGTTTTGGAGAAAAAGAAAGAAGGGATACTGGTCTGTAGTTGTTGACATCGGAGGGATCGAGTGTAGGTTTTTCAGATAGGGGTGCAACCTCGCTCTCTTGAAGACGGAAGGGACGTAGCCAGCGGTCGATGAGTTGATGAGCGAGGTGAGGAAGGGGAGAAGGTCTCCGGAAATGGTCTGGAGAAGAGAGGAGGGGATAGGGTCAAGTGGGCAGGTTGTTGGGCGGCCGGCGTCAAGACGCGAGATTTCATCTGGGAGAGAGGGAGAAAGAGGTAAGCACAGGTAGAAGAGAGGAAGGGGTGATTAGAAAATTAACCTTAAAATGGATTTGAAAGTATCCAAGAGAGAGGGAGGAGGGTGGGAGGGGGAGGAGATTAGGAGGGGAGGAGAAGGTAGCAAAGAGTTTAGGGTTAGAGGCAGATGCTTGGAATATTAGAGTGGTAGAAAGTGGCTTTAGAAGCAGAGAGAAGAGGAGAAGGAGAGAGGAGGAGGAAAGATGGGGGGAGGCGGGGTTTTCATTTCCGCCGGCTGCCCGGAGCCTTGCTCCTGTGAGCTCGGAGTGAGCTTGGAAGGGAGGACCGAGAAGGGCTCGGAAGGGGACAGAGAAAACCAAAGGATGCAGGAAAAAGGGAGGAGATGAGGAGGCAGAATCAGGAGATAGGTTGGAGAAGGATGAGCAGAGGGAAGAGATGAGTAGGATGGAAGAGGAGAGAGAAGAAGAGATGCGAAGGTGGGGACAGCGCAATACATGAGTAGGGGAGAGGAGAAGTGTGGATTGAGAGAAAGAGGGAAAAAGATGGGGGGAGATGAATGGAAGAACAGATTAGAAAGATGAGGGGGGATGGCTGCCTTGTGAGTGCAGGTGGAAGGTGAGAGGTGAAGGTCAAAAAGGAGAGGAGTGGGAAGAAGGAGGAGAGAGAGGAATGAGTCAAAGGTGAGGATTGGGAGTGCTAAAGTACCCAGAACTGTGAGAGGGAGACATCCTCAGGAAAGGAACTTATTAAGGATGTCATTGATGAACTTCTTAGAAAAGGAGGGCGAAAGAATGATAAGGATGTTAGAAAGGGTGGTAACTGTGACAGCATGGAATAATGAGGATGATAGAAGATGGGAGGGATGTATGGA
>NW_025547340.1:0-29351 GCF_905237065.1 Salmo salar
CCAGAAATGAATTATTCAAAGGTTAATAAAAAACGAATATTTCAGAGAAAATGAACAGTTAGTTATATCGCAAATGAAAAATATGAATACCTTTTAGAGTAGGACACAGCGGAGTCTGTTGCATGAAGACTGAGAAATGAGATGATTATAATGACGAATTGAAGTTTCGCGTATTACGAAATGGAAAGCGCAAATGGGGAAGGTCATCTCCAATTCTGTGTAAACCACCCACGCTGGAAATTACACTTTAATGTCGGTCTGGGTGGCGGGATCACGGAACTGACTCAATATTGGTCATAAAGCATTTTAATAAATTAGTCACCGATAAATATATGCTAAAACCTGCTCAGAGCGAAAGTGAAAGTTACTACGCCACCAGGCTCCTCCGCAAAGACCCGTGTCTGCATCCAGATGGCTGCCAGTACTGCCTTCCCTTCTGAAAATAAAGAAAAACCCTTGACTGAATAGGTGTTTCCAAACTTTGGACTGGTACTGTATATTCAAGCAATATGACACCTCCCGTTTATGGTATATGGCCAATATACCACTGCTCAGGGGCGGAAATCCCGGGGGGACGGGGACACCGACCCCCCATCCTGGGAAAAATATGATTTGTCCCCCAATATATCACTGAAACATAACTATGTAATTTAAATAATATTAATAATACGCAATGAAAGCAATTGTGCTGATTATAGACACTTAATAAGCGCGTTTTTAAGTTTCAAAAGATTGCGACCCCCACCCTTTGCCTCACAATGGTTTGATCCACTGCCAGTTCCTTAGCTTGCGAGGTAACAGAGGGGTCGTATCTACTGTCTGAAAGGCACTCAATGCACGTAACTGATGTGAGGTTAATCCAGTCAATCGCGCACACACACTAGCTGAATATGCAGAGCTAGCGCGCAAATATTAACTATTAAGCTAGCTAGTACCTATTCCATTTATGTGGCGTCATCAAAGATGGAATCTTTGCTATTGTCAATTTATTCCAAGATCAGCATGCATGTAAGTTAGTGCTTCAAAGTCCCTGTGATAAGGTTAGCGATAAACTGAACAGAACTACACTCTCTTCTACCATTGTTTTAAATATATTTAATGGTCTCGTTGCAAAAGCTAAATTGTCGCAAGGGAACTTTTATTTATATATTTTATTTCACCTTTATTTAACCGGGTAGCAAAGATTATAGCAAACACCACTGAATTGGTGCTCGCTAGCTTTGCAAATTCAGCTATTGTTAGAAGCCAGCCAATATGAAACAAACGATTGAACTCATACAGCTGTCAACTCTTGTCACTGCAATCCGTTTCACATTTGCTAGCTACCTTTTAGATCGAAGCCCATATAGAATGATAGAAGATAAGATGATAGAAGCCCATCTCCTACTGTAAATAACCTACATACTGTGTGTGTGTAGCCAACCAGGTAGAAAAATGGCAGAAAAAATGGCAGAAAAAGAACGGACATCAGAGTATCTGACCACCAAACGCAAAGTAAGAACCCTAGTAGCCTAATATCTCAAAGACTAGTTGATAAAATGTTCATAAGAAAGAAATTAAATTCTAATGGAAATGTTTCACAATGATGTCATTAGGCAGAGCAGGCAACAGATGGCACACAGACAGCAGAGTTGGGGACAGATATGCAGGGACAGACTGGCAGAGACAGGGAGTCTCAGGTAAGTTTGTTGAGTCTTTGTTTGGCAACATTATGAAAGGTTCTCCATTTTTTTACTTGTAAAATAGGAACATAATTGGAAAATGCCATGGATACCCCCACTCTCAACTTAAACTGGTGACTGAACTAAGATTTGTTAAAGGCAATGGTATTGCTGTTGTGATTAGTTGTGTAGTTTTGGGTACCGGTAGTTAGGAGTAACGGCAAACACCTTATTTCTTTAGTTCCTCAATATACATTTCCCATATTACAATGTAGGCTATGTGTTACAGCACTACTTTTGGTGTCCCCCTCAGGAATTGCTCTTGAGAAAATTTAATGTAATTGTCCCCTCCAAAGTTGATATCAGATTTTTCGCCCCTGCCACTGCTAAGGGCTGTATCCAGGCACTCCGCGTTGCGTCATATCGAACAGCCCTGAGCAGTGGTATATTGGCCATATACCATAAACGGGGAGGTGTCATATTGCTTGAATATACAGTACCAGTCCAAAGTTTGGAAACACCTGCTCAGTCAATGTTTTTCTTTATTTGTACTATTTTCTACAGTGTTAGAATATTAGTGAAGTCATCAAAACTATGAAATAACACATCATGTAGAATCATGTAGTAACCAAAAAAGTGTTAAACAAATCAAAATATATTTTATATTTGAGATTCTTCAAAGAAGCCACCCTTTGCCTTGATGACAGCTTTGCACACTCTTGGCATTCTCTCAACCAGCTTCATGAGGTTGTCACCTGGAATGTATTTCAATTAACAGGTGTGCCTTGTTAAAAGTTCATTTGTGGAATTTATTTCCTTCTTAAATGCCAATCAGTTGTGTTGTGACAAGCAGTGGCGGTTCTAGACCATTTCAACTGGGGGGGCCAAGCTGGGGCCAGTTGTACTGTTAGAGGGGCCAGTTACATTAGACCTTATTGTTGTCATATCGTTTTCTTCACTGCATTAGCAGGCAAAAGACCATGTTCATAATCATCATCGTTGCCACTGTCTAATAACGGATGTAAAAAAAGAACGATAGCAAAAATTAGTTATGTCAAAATTATTTCATACTCCACATTTAGGGGGGCCACAAGGGGGGCGAAAATTGTTGTCACAGGGGCACTGGCCTCCCCCCATGACCATGCGGTAGCAACAGCGCACAAAAGGGAGGGGGGGGCCAATGTAAATAGTCCGGTGGACATTTTATTAATTGTTCAGCAGTCTAATGGCTTGGGGGTAGAAGCTGTTCAGCAGTCTGATGGCTTGGGGGTAGAAGCTGTTCAGCAGTCTGATGGCTTGGGGGTAGAAGCTGTTCAGCAGTCTGATGGCTTGGGGGTAGAAGCTGTTCAGCAGTCTGATGGCTTGGGGGTAGAAGCTGTTCAGCGGTCTGATGGCTTGGGGGTAGAAGCTGTTCAGCAGTCTGATGGCTTGGGGGGTAAAAGCTGTTCAGCAGTCTGATGGCTTGGGGGTAGAAGCTGTTCAGCAGTCTGATGGCTTGGGGGTAGAAGCTGTTCAGCAGTCTGATGGCTTGGGGATAGAAGCTGTTCAGCAGTCTGGTGGCTTGGGGGTAGAAGCTGTTCAGCAGTCTGGTGGCTTGGGGGTAGAAGCTGTTCAGCAGTCTGGTGGCTTGGGGGTAGAAGCTGTTGAGGAGCCTCTTGGTCCTAGACTCAGCACTCCGGTACCGCTTGCAGTGCAGTAGCAGAGAAAACAGTCTATAACTGGGTTTCTGGAGTCTTTGACAATTTTATGGGCTTCAAGACTGTTGGAAAAGCTAGCTGGTTGAGAGAATGCCAAGAGTGTGCAAAGCTGTCATCAAGGCAAAGGGTGGCTCCTTTGAAGAATCTCAAATATAAAATATATTTTGAATTGTTTTAACACTTTTTTGGTTACTACATGATTCTACATGATGTGTTATTTCATAGTTTTGATGTCTTAACTATTATTCGACAATGTAGAAAATAGTAAAAATGAAGAAAAACCCTGGTACCTGTTAGATATTGTGGGCATTCTGGGATGTGTTTTTGTATGTTATTGCTATAAGCGTGAGTTAGCCAGCATGCCTCATGGCTTGCAAGTGTAGACATGAGGTAGGGGTAATTAGAAATCTGGAACATATCATAAGTAAATAAGAAATTGGGGATTGCGCAAGGCTTCTGGAACATCTGATGAAGGAGAAGATGGCGGACAGGGAAAAGGGGAAGAGTGGAACATGTTTTGAGTAAATATGGAGTGGTGAATCACATAGAAATTCTGGAAGAGCTACACAAAGAAAGTGAATATGGAATGGTGGATCACACTGTCACGCCCTGATCATAGAGAGCCCTTGGTTCTCTATGGTATAGTAGGTCAGGGCGTGACTGGAGGTGTTCTATGTTGTTTATTTCTATGTTGTTGTGCTTGGTATGGTTCCCAATTAGAGGCAGCTGTTTAGCGTTGTCTCTGATTGGGGATCATATTTAGGCAGCCATTTCCCCACTGTGTTTTGTGGGATCTTGTTTTTGTGTAGGTGCCTGTTTGCACTTCACTGTCTTCACGGTTCGTTTGATCATTTATTGTTTTTGTATTTTGCTGAAGTTTCACGTTATAATAAAGATGTGGAACGTTACTCACGCTGCGCCTTGGTCCAATCATTACGACGACCCTGACACACACAGAACTTTAATGGGTGTAGAGTTGGTTGGTAGGGAGGTTTTAATGGGTGTAGAGTTGGTTGGTAGGGAGGTTTTCATGGGTGTAGGGTTAGTTGGTATAGTGGTGAGGTTTTAATGGGTGTAGAGTTGGTTGGTAGGGAGGTTTTAATGGGTGTAGGGTTAGTTGGTATAGTGGTGAGGTTTTAATGGGTGCAGGGTTAGTTGGTATAGTGGTGAGGTTTTAATGGGTGTAGGGTTAGTTGGTATAGTGGTGAGGTTTTAATGGGTGCAGGGTTAGTTGGTATAGTGGTGAGGTTTTAATGGGTGTAGGGTTAGTTGGTATAGTGGTGAGGTTTTAATGGGTGTAGGGTTAGTTGGTAGGGAGGTTTTAATGGGTGTAGGGTTAGTTGGTATAGTGGTGAGGTTTTAATGGGTGTAGGGTTAGTTGGTATAGTGGTGAGGTTTTAATGGGTGTAGGGTTAGTTGGTAGTGAGGTTTTAATGGGTGTAGGGTTAGTTGGTAGGGAGGTTTTAATGGGTGTAGAGTTGGTTGGTATAGTGGTGAGGTTTTAATGGGTGCAGGGTTAGTTGGTAGGGAGGTTTTAATGGGTCTAGGGTTAGTTTGTATAGTGGTGAGGTTTTAATGGGTGCAGGGTTAGTTGGTATAGTGGTGAGGTTTTAATGGGTGCAGGGTTAGTTGGTAGGGAGGTTTTAATGGGTGCAGGGTTAGTTGTTATAGTGGTGAGGTTTTAATGGGTGTAGAGTTGGTTGGTAGGGAGGTTTTAATGGGTGTAGGGTTAGTTGGTATAGTGGGGAGGTTTTAATGGGTGTAGGGTTAGTTGGTATAGTGGTGAGGTTTTAATGGGTGTAGAGTTAGTTGGTATAGTGGTGAGGTTTTAATGGGTGTAGGGTTAGTTGGTATAGTGGTGAGGTTTTAATGGGTGTAGGGTTAGTTGGTATAGTGGTGAGGTTTTAATGGGTGTAGGGTTAGTTGGTATAGTGGGGAGGTTTTAATGGGTGTAGGGTTAGTTGGTATAGTGGGGAGGTTTTAATGGGTGTAGGGTTAGTTGGTATAGTGGTGTGGTTTTAATGGGTGCAGGGTTAGTTGGTATAGTGGTGAGGTTTTAATGGGTGTAGGGTTAGTTGGTATAGTGGTGAGGTTTTAATGGGTGCAGGGTTAGTTGGTAGGGAGGTTTTAATGGGTGTAGGGTTAGTTGGTATAGTGGTGAGGTTTTAATGGGTGTAGGGTTAGTTGGTATAGTGGTGAGATTTTAATGGGTATAGGGTTAGTTAGTTGGTAGAGTGGTGAGGTTTTAATGGGTGTAGGGTTAGTTAGTTGGTAGAGTGGTGAGGTTTTAATGGGTGTAGGGTTAGTTGGTATAGTGGTGAGGTTTTAATGGGTCTAGGGTTAGCTGGTATAGTGGTGAGGTTTTAATGGGTGCAAGGTTAGTTGGATTGGTAGTGAGGTTTTAATGGGTGTAGGGTTAGTTGGTATAGTGGTGAAGTTTTAATGGGTGTAGGGTTAGTTGGTATAGTGGTGAGGTTTTAATGGGTCTAGGGTTAGCTGGTATAGTGGTGAGGTTTTAATGGGTGCAAGGTTAGTTGGATTGGTAGTGAGGTTTTAATGGGTGTAGGGTTAGTTGGTATAGTGGTGAAGTTTTAATGGGTGTAGGGTTAGTTGGTATAGTGGTGAGGTTTTAATGGGTGTAGAGTTAGTTGGTATAGTGGTGAGGTTTTAATGGGTATAGGGTTAGCTGGTAGTGTGGTTTTAATGGGTGTAGGGTTAGTTAGTTGGTAGTGAGGTTTTAATGGGTGTAGGGTTAGTTGGTATAGTGGTGAGGTTTTAATGGGTGTAGGGTTAGTTGGTAGTGTGGTTTTAATGGGTGTAGGGTTAGTTAGTTGGTAGTGAGGTTTTAATGGGTGTAGGGTTAGTTGGTATAGTGGTGAGGTTTTAATGGGTCTAGGGTTAGTTGGTAGAGTGGTGAGGTTTTAATGGGTGTAGGGTTAGTTGGTATAGTGGTGAGGTTTTAATGGGTGTAGGGTTAGTTGGTATAGTGGTGAGGTTTTAATGGGTCTAGGGTTAGTTGGTATAGTGGTGAGAGTTTAATGGGTGTAGGGTTAGTTGGTATAATGGTGAGGTTTTAATGGGTCTAGGGTTAGTTGGTATAGTGGTGAGGTTTTAATGGGTGTAGGGTTAGTTGGTATAGTGGTGAGGTTTTAATGGGTGCAGGGTTAGTTGGTGTAGTGGTGAGGTTTTAATGGGTGTAGGGTTAGTTGGTAGGGTGGTTTTAATGGTGTAGGGTTAGTTGGTAGGGAGGTTTTAATGGGTGCAGGGTTAGTTGGTATAGTGGTGAGGTTTTAATGGGTGCAGGGTTAGTTGGTAGGGAGGTTTTAATGGGTCTAGGGTTAGTTGGTAGGGAGGTTTTAATGGGTGCAGGGTTAGTTGGTATAGTGGTGAGGTTTTAATGGGTATGGGGTTAATTGGTGTAGTAGTGAGGTTTTAATGGGTGCAGGGTTAGTTGGTATAGTGGTGTGGTTTTAATGGGTGTAGGGTTAGTTGGTATAGTGGGGAGGTTTTAATGGGTGTATAGTTAGTTGGTATAGTGGTGAGGTTTTAATGGGTATAGGGTTAGCTGGTAGTGTGGTTTTAATGGGTGTAGGGTTAGTTAGTTGGTAGTGAGGTTTTAATGGGTGTAGGGTTAGTTGGTATAGTGATGAGGTTTTAATGGGTGTAGGGTTAGTTGGTAGTGTGGTTTTAATGGGTGTAGGGTTAGTTAGTTGGTAGTGAGATTTTAATGGGTGTTTTGTTAGTTGGTATAGTGGTGAGGTTTTAATGGGTCTAGGGTTAGTTGGTAGAGTGGTGAGGTTTTAATGGGTGTAGGGTTAGTTGGTATAGTGGTGAGGTTTTCATGGGTCTAGGGTTAGTTGGTATAGTGGTGAGAGTTTAATGGGTGTAGGGTTAGTTGGTATAATGGTGAGGTTTTAATGGGTCTAGGGTTAGTTGGTATAGTGGTGAGGTTTTAATGGGTGCAGGGTTAGTTGGTATAGTGGTGAGGTTTTAATGGGTGTAGGGTTAGTTGGTATAGTGGTGAGGTTTTAATGGGTGCAGGGTTAGTTGGTATAGTGGTGAGGTTTTAATGGGTGTAGGGTTAGTTGGTAGGGTGGTTTTAATGGTGTAGGGTTAGTTGGTAGGGAGGTTTTAATGGGTGCAGGGTTAGTTGGTATAGTGGTGAGGTTTTAATGAGTGCAGGGTTAGTTGGTAGGGAGGTTTTAATGGGTCTAGGGTTAGTTGGTAGGGAGGTTTTAATGGGTGCAGGGTTAGTTGGTATAGTGGTGAGGTTTTAATGGGTGTAGGGTTAGTTGGTAGTGTGGTTTTAATGGGTGTAGGGTTAGTTAGTTGGTAGTGAGGTTTTAATGGGTGTTTTGTTAGTTGGTATAGTGGTGAGGTTTTAATGGGTCTAGGGTTAGTTGGTAGAGTGGTGAGGTTTTAATGGGTGTAGGGTTAGTTGGTATAGTGGTGAGGTTTTCATGGGTCTAGGGTTAGTTGGTATAGTGGTGAGAGTTTAATGGGTGTAGGGTTAGTTGGTATAATGGTGAGGTTTTAATGGGTCTAGGGTTAGTTGGTATAGTGGTGAGGTTTTAATGGGTGCAGGGTTAGTTGGTATAGTGGTGAGGTTTTAATGGGTGTAGGGTTAGTTGGTATAGTGGTGAGGTTTTAATGGGTGCAGGGTTAGTTGGTATAGTGGTGAGGTTTTAATGGGTGTAGGGTTAGTTGGTAGGGTGGTTTTAATGGTGTAGGGTTAGTTGGTAGGGAGGTTTTAATGGGTGCAGGGTTAGTTGGTATAGTGGTGAGGTTTTAATGGGTGCAGGGTTAGTTGGTAGGGAGGTTTTAATGGGTCTAGGGTTAGTTGGTAGGGAGGTTTTAATGGGTGCAGGGTTAGTTGGTATAGTGGTGAGGTTTTAATGGGTATGGGGTTAATTGGTGTAGTAGTGAGGTTTTAATGGGTGCAGGGTTAGTTGGTATAGTGGTGTGGTTTTAATGGGTGTAGGGTTAGTTGGTAGGGTGGTGAGGTTTTAATGGGTGTAGGGTTAGTTGGTATAGTGGTGAGGTTTTAATGGGTGTAGGGTTAGTTGGTAGTGAGGTTTTAATGGGTGTAGGGTTAGTTGGTATAGTAGTGAGGTTTTAATGGGTGTAGGGTTAGTTGGTATAGTGGTGATGTTTTAATGGGTGCAGGGTTAGTTGGTAGGGAGGTTTTAATGGGTCTAGGGTTCGTTGGTATAGTGGTGAGGTTTTAATGGGTCTAGGGTTAGTTGGTATAGTGTTGAGGTTTTAATGGATGCAGGGTTAGTTGGTATAGTGGTGATGTTTTAATGGGTGTAGGGTTAGTTGGTATAGTGGTGAGGTTTTAATGGGGGTAGGGTTAGTTGGTATAGTGGTGAGGTTTTAATGGGTGTAGGGTTAGTTGGTAGGGAGGTTTTAATGGGTGTAGGGTTAGTTGAATAGTGGTGAGGTTTTAATGGGTGTAGGGTTAGTTAGTTGGTAGAGTGGTGAGGTTTTAATGGGTCTAGGGTTAGTTCGTTGGTATAGTGGTGAGGTTTTAATGGGTGTAGGGTTAGTTGTATAGTGGTAAGATTTTAATGGGTATAGGGTTAGCTGGTATAGTGGTGAGGTTTTAATGGGTGTAGGGTTAGTTGGTATAGGGGTGAGGTTTTAATGGGTGCAGGGTTAGTTGGTATAGTGGTGAGGTTTTAATGGGTATAGGGTTAGTTGGTATAGTGGTGAGGTTTTAATGGGTGCAGGGTTAGTTAGTTGGTAGGGAGGTTTTAATGGGTGCAGGGTTAATTAGTTGGTAGGGAGGTTTTAATGGGTGCAGGGTTAGTTGGTGTAGTTGTGAGGTTTTAAAAACCTCTCTGGGATATGTGGGACGCTAGCGTCCCACCTCGACAACAGCCAGTGAAATTTCAGGGCGCCAAATTCAAAACAACAGAAATCTCATAATTAAAATTCCTCAAACAAACAAGTATTATACACCATTTTAAAGATAAACTTCTCGTTAATCCAGCCACAGTGTTGGATTTCAAAAAGGATTTACGGCGAAAGCATACCATGTGATTATGTTAGATCAGCGCCTCGTCACAAAAAAACATACAGCCATTTTCCAGCCAAAGAGAGGAGTCACAAAAAGCAGAAATAGAGAAAATTAATCACTAACCTTTGATGATCTTCATCAGATGGCACTAATAGGACCTCATGTTACGCAACACATGTATGTTTTGTTCGATAAAGTTCATATTTATATCCAAAAATCTCAGTTTACATTGGCGCGTTATGTTCAGTAATGTTTTGCCTCCAAAACATCCGGGGATTTTGCAGAGCCACATCAATTTACAGAAATACTCATCATAAATGTTGATGAAAATACAAGTGTTATACATGGAACTTTAGATAAACTTCTCCTTAATGCAACCGCTGTGTCAGATTTCAAAAAAGCTTTACGGCAAAAGCACACCATACGATAATCTGAGTACAGCGCTCAGGCACCAAAACAAGCCATACAGATACCCGCCATGTTGTGGAGTCAAAAGTCAGAAATAGCATTATAAATATTCACTTACCTTCGATGATCTTCATCGGAATGCACTCCCAGGAATCCCAGATCCACAATAAATGTTTGTTTTGTTTCGATTAAGTCCATATTTATGTCCAAATACCTCCTTTTTGTTCGCGCGTTCAGTTCACTATTCCAAATGCATAAGGCGCATGCACTAAGTCCAGACGAAAAGTCAAAAAAGTTGCATTACAGTTTGTAGAAACATGTCAAACGATGTATAGAATCAATCTTTAGGATGTTTTTATCATAAATCTTCAATAATATTCCAATCGGACAATTCCTTTGTCTTTAGAAATGAAAAGGAACTCAGCTCGCTCTCACGGCTGTGCGCGTGACTGATCTCATGGCAATTTGCCAGACACCTGGGTCAAACAGCTCTTATTCTCTCCCCCTTCACAGTAGAAGCATGAAACAACGTTCTAAAGACTGTTGACATCTAGTGGATGCCTTAGGAAGTGCAATATGACCCCACAGACACTGTATATTGGATAGCGAATCACTTGAAAAACTACAAACCTCAGATTTCCCACTTCCTGGGTGTATTTTTCTCCAGTTTTTGCCTGTCATATGAGTTCTGTTATACTCAGACATCATTCAAACAGTTTTAGAAACTTCAGAGTGTTTTCTATCCAAATCTACTAATAATATGCATATCCTAGCTTCTGGGCCTGAGTAGCAGGCAGTTTACTCTGGGCACCTTACTCATCCAAGCTACTCAATACTGCTCCTACTGTGTAGAGTTAGTTGGTATAGTGGTGAGGTTTTAATGGGTGTAGGGTTAGTTGGTATAGTGGTGGGAGTTTAATGGGTGCAGGGTTAGTTGGTATAGTGGTGAGGTTTTAATGGGTGCAGGGTTAGTTGGTATAGTGGTGAGGTTTTAATGGGTGTAGGGTTAGTTGGTATAGTGGTGAGGTTTTAATGGGTGTAGGGTTAGTTGGTATAGTGGTGAGGTTTTAATGGGTGTAGGGTTAGTTGGTATAGTGGTGAGGTTTTAATGGGTGTAGGGTTAGTTGGTATAGTGGTGAGGTTTTAATGGGTGCAGGGTTAGTTCGTTGGTAGGGAGGTTTTAATGGGTGCAGGGTTAGTTGGTAGGGCCATTTTATCACAAAGTAATGAATTCATAGTACAAAATAGTAGGCTGATACACAGCCAATACAGTAGGTGACGGCATGCACCTATAACATTTAGTGGCATGTGGGGCATCCGGTCTAAGGCAGTGCAATTCTAGAGGCGTCACTACAGGCCCGGGTTAGATCCGGGGCTGTATCACAACCAGCTGTAATCGGGAGTCCCATAGGGCAGCGAACAATTGGCCCAGCATCACCCTGCAGGCTGACCGCGGTCTTCAGTTGAATGGTGTGTTTCCTCCAACACATTGTTGCGGTTTGCTTCCGTACTAAGCAGGCGGGTGTTAGAGAAGCCCGGTTAGACTGGTCATGTTTTGGAGGAGCATGACTCGACCTTCGCCTCCGAAGCCCGTTGGGGAGTTGCAGACAAGATGAGACAAGATCGACATTGCGGCGAAAGGGGGTATTTAAAAAATATATATTAATAAAAAAAATATATAAAATGCGCATATGAAAATCATAACTGACATGTAGAACGCTAGAAACTGTAGGATAAATTGTAAGGTTCCCCAAACTTAAAACTGTTCTCCACGTTTCCATGGTGGTATTTTACCTATAGGCTACTTTAAAGCGAGGTAAGACATGCCTCATAATATGAAATAAAACATTCAGGTTTCAAACAATGAAGTATTTTTTCAAAATGCATACGGCCCCCAGCTCACATTTTAAAGTGGTGGGGGGACCTGTTGCCTGCACTTGAATATTGAATGGGAGGCTCGCATCAATTACTGAGAAATACAAATTGTAGTTATTTTTAATCATGCATCAAAAGTTGTTTTTTAACAAACGATTGCATTTAGAATTGTTGCGGAATGAATAGGCTTAGAAAAGCACGTTTTACTCCAGCAGCAACCAGCCAAGACCTCAAAATAGTCTGTCGGGTCGCGTCAATTCGAATCTGGTATTAGGATATAAACAAACCATGCAACTTAGTTTTGCAATGATTGTTTAATTCATCTTTAAGTAAATAGAATGATAGTACAAATGGTAAATATGATGTTCGTATATACGGTCTCCCTGTAACACCACGCAGGGCAGACAGAGAAGAGAACGACACATCCTTTTGTTCTCCCTTATATACTCTGACAGAGATAGTTCCCGCTCAATGCTGGCCTGTCAGAGGGAGGATGAGCGTGGTTTAAACTTACTCATCCTATCGTTGGCGTGCAGGCTGGTCCCAGCCTCTAGACGCACTTCCTGTCGCCGGGTGTAGTTCTTGCCTTCAGCAGTTGACTTATCCGTAGTTTATATACTTAATATTGTAGCATAGCTTCTCCGTTATATTATATAGGTTATGCAACCAAATAGCCAGTTCAACCCTAACAGGGTGTAATAGCCGTGTTCGATGAATAAGATACATGATGACTAACGAAAATACACAGGCCAATTTAATCCCACTAAATTATGCACATTTCCCTTTAGATGTTTGGCGATGTTAACGGTAGGTGCGTTTGTTTCGCGATGTTAACGGTAGGTGCGTTTGTTTTGCGATGTTAACGGTAGGTGCGTTTGTTTCGCGATGTTAACGGTAGGTGCGTTTGTTTCAGCAGCCTTAGCGCCGGGAAGAACCATTGTGTCTGAAATTAAATGTCCGCCTATCCGGCAGGCCCAGACAGCAAATCAAGTGCACCATATTTTAACTGCCTCCTGTCCTGTATAGTAGTCTACTGTAGCTGCCTCCTGTATAGTATTCTACTGTAGCTGCCTCCTGTCCTGTATAGTATTCTACTGTAGCTGCCTCCTGTATAGTATTCTACTGTAGCTGCCTCCTGTATAGTATTCTACTGTAGCTGCCTCCTGTATAGTATTCTACTGTAGCTGCCTCCTGTCCTGTATAGTAGTCTACTGTAGCTGCCTCCTGTATAGTATTCTACTGTAGCTGCCTCCTGTATAGTATTCTACTGTAGCTGCCTCCTGTATAGTATTCTACTGTAGCTGCCTCCTGTCCTGTATAGTAGTCTACTGTAGCTGCCTCCTGTATAGTAGTCTACTGTAGCTGCCTCCTGTATAGTATTCTACTGTAGCTGCCTCCTGTATAGTATTCTACTGTAGCTGCCTCCTGTCCTGTATAGTAGTCTACTGTAGCTGCCTCCTGTATAGTATTCTACTGTAGCTGCCTCCTGTATAGTATTCTACTGTAGCTGCTTCCTGTCCTGTATAGTATTCTACTGTAGCTGCCTCCTGTCCTGTATAGTAGTCTACTGTGGCTGCCTCCTGTATAGTATTCTACTGTAGCTGCCTCCTGTATAGTAGTCTACTGTAGCTGCCTCCTGTATAGTATTCTACTGTAGCTGCCTCCTGTATAGTAGTCTACTGTAGCTGCCTCCTGTATAGTAGTCTACTGTAGCTGCTTCCTGTCCTTTATAGTATTCTACTGTAACTGCCTCCTGTATAGTATTCTACTGTAGCTGCATCCTGTCCTGTATAGTATTCTACTGTAGCTGCCTCCTGTCCTGTATAGTATTCTACTGTAGCTGCCTCCTGTATAGTATTCTACTGTAGCTGCCTCCTGTATAGTATTCTACTGTAGCTGCTTCCTGTCCTGTATAGTATTCTACTGTAGCTGCCTCCTGTCCTGTATAGTAGTCTACTGTGGCAACCTCCTGTATAGTATTCTACTGTAGCTGCCTCCTGTATAGTAGTCTACTGTAGCTGCCTCCTGTATAGTATTCTACTGTAGCTGCCTCCTGTATAGTAGTCTACTGTAGCTGCCTCCTGTATAGTATTCTACTGTAGCTGGCTCCTGTATAGTATTCTACTGTAGCTGCCTCCTGTATAGTAGTCTACTGTAGCTGCCTCCTGTCCTGTATAGTAGTCTACTGTAGCTGCTTCCTGTCCTGTATAGTATTCTACTGTAGCTGCCTCCTGTCCTGTATAGTAGTCTACTGTAGCTGCCTCCTGTATAGTAGTCTACTGTAGCTGCGTCCTGTCCTGTATAGTAGTCTACTGTAGCTGCTTCCTGTATAGTATTCTACTGTAGCTGCCTCCTGTATAGTATTCTACTGTAGCTGCCTCCTGTATAGTATTCTACTGTAGCTGCCTCCTGTATAATAGTCTACTGTAGCTGCCTCCTGTATAGTATTCTACTGTAGCTGCCTCCTGTATAGTATTCTACTGTAGCTGCCTCCTGTCCTGTATAGTATTCTACTGTAGCTGCCTCCTGTATAGTAGTCTACTGTAGCTGCTTCCTGTATAGTAGTCTACTGTAGCTGCCTCCTGTATAGTATTCTACTGTAGCTGCCTCCTGTATAGTAGTCTACTGTAGCTGCCTCCTGTATAGTATTCTACTGCAGCTGCCTCCTGTCCTGTATAGTATTCTACTGTAGCTGCCTCCTGTCCTGTATAGTATTCTACTGTAGCTGCCTCCTGTATAGTATTCTACTGTAGCTGCCTCCTGTATAGTATTCTACTGTAGCTGCCTCCTGTATAGTAGTCTACTGTAGCTGCCTCCTGTCCTGTATAGTATTCTACTGTAGCTGCCTCCTGTATAGTATTCTACTGTAGCTGCCTCCTGTATAGTATTCTACTGTAGCTGCCTCCTGTCCTGTATAGTAGTCTACTGTAGCTGCTTCCTGTATAGTATTCTACTGTAGCTGCCTCCTGTATAGTATTCTACTGTAGCTGCCTCCTGTATAGTATTCTACTGTAGCTGCCTCCTGTATAATAGTCTACTGTAGCTGCCTCCTGTATAGTATTCTACTGTAGCTGCCTCCTGTATAGTATTCTACTGTAGCTGCCTCCTGTCCTGTATAGTAGTCTACTGTAGCTGCCTCCTGTATAGTATTCTACTGTAGCTGCCTCCTGTCCTGTATAGTATTCTACTGTAGCTGCCTCCTGTATAGTAGTCTACTGTAGCTGCTTCCTGTATAGTAGTCTACTGTAGCCGCCTCCTGTATAGTATTCTACTGTAGCTGCCTCCTGTATAGTAGTCTACTGTAGCTGCCTCCTGTATAGTATTCTACTGTAGCTGCCTCCTGTCCTGTATAGTATTCTACTGTAGCTGCCTCCTGTCCTGTATAGTATTCTACTGTAGCTGCCTCCTGTATAGTATTCTACTGTAGCTGTCTCCTGTCCTGTATAGTATTCTACTGTAGCTGCCTCCTGTATAGTAGTCTACTGTAGCTGCCTCCTGTATAGTATTCTATGTAGCTGCCTCCTGTATAGTATTCTACTGTAGCTGCCTCCTGTATAGTAGTCTACTGTAGCTGCCTCCTGTATAGTTTTCTACTGTAGCTGCCTCCTGTATAGTAGTCTACTGTAGCGGCCTCCTGTATAGTATTCTACTGTAGCTGCCTCCTGTCCTGTATAGTATTCTACTGTAGCTGCCTCCTGTCCTGTATAGTATTCTACTGTAGCTGCCTCCTGTAAAGTATTCTACTGTAGCTGCCTCCTGTATAGTATTCTACTGTAGCTGCCTCCTGTATAGTATTCTATGTAGCTGCCTCCTGTATATTATTCTACTGTAGCTGCCTCCTGTATAGTAGTCTACTGTAGCTGCCTCCTGTCCTGTATAGTATTCTACTGTAGCTGCCTCCTGTATAGTATTCTACTGTAGCTGCCTCCTGTCCTGTATAGTAGTCTACTGTAGCTGCCTCCTGTATAGTATTCTACTGTAGCTGCCTCCTGTATAGTATTCTACTGTAGCTGCCTCCTGTCCTGTATAGTATTCTACTGTAGCTGCCTCCTGTATAGTAGTCTACTGTAGCTGCCTCCTGTATAGTATTCTACTGTAGCTGCCTACTGTATAGTATTCTACTGTAGCTGCCTCCTTATAGTATTCTACTGTACCTGCCTCCTGTATAGTAGTCTACGGTAGCTGCCTCCTGTATAGTATTCTACTGTAGCTGCCTCCTGTCCTGTATAGTATTCTACTGTAGCTGCCTCCTGTCCTGTATAGTATTCTACTGTAGCTGCCTCCTGTATAGTATGCTACTGTAGCTGCCTCCTGTATAGTATTCTACTGTAGCTGCCTCCTGTATAGTAGTCTACTGTAGCTGCCTCCTGTATAGTATTCTACTGTAGCTGCCTCCTGTATAGTATTCTACTGTAGCTGCCTCCTGTATAGTATCCTACTGTAGCTGCATCCTGTCCTGTATAGTATTCTACTGTAGCTTCCTCCTGTATAGTATTCTACTGTAGCTGCCTCCTGTCCTGTATAGTATTCTACTGTAGCTGCCTCCTGTATAGTAGTCTACTGTAGCTGCTTCCTGTCCTGTATAGTATTCTACTGTAGCTGCCTCCTGTATAGTAGTCTACTGTAGCTGCCTCCTGTCCTGTATAGTAGTCTACTGTAGCTGCCTCCTGTATAGTATTCTAATGTAGCTGCCTCCTGTCCTGTATAGTAGTCTACTGTAGCTGCCTCCTTATAGTATTCTACTGTAGCTGCCTCCTGTATAGTATTCTACTGTAGCTGCATCCTGTCCTGTATAATATTCTACTGTAGCTGCCTCCTGTATAGTAGTCTACTGTAGCTGCCTCCTGTATAGTAGTCTACTGTAGCTGCTTCCTGTATAGTTTTCTACTGTAGCTGCCTCCTGTATAGTAGTCTACGGTAGCGGCCTCCTGTATAGTATTCTACTGTAGCTGCCTCCTGTCCTGTATAGTATTCTACTGTAGCTGCCTCCTGTCCTGTATAGTATTCTACTGTAGCTGCCTCCTGTATAGTATTCTACTGTAGCTGCCTCCTGTATAGTATTCTACTGTAGCTGCCTCCTGTATAGTATTCTATGTAGCTGCCTCCTGTATAGTATTCTACTGTAGCTGCCTCCTGTATAGTAGTCTACTGTAGCTGCCTCCTGTCCTGTATAGTATTCTACTGTAGCTGCCTCCTGTATAGTATTCTACTGTAGCTGCCTCCTGTCCTGTATAGCAGTCTACTGTAGCTGCCTCCTGTATAGTATTCTACTGTAGCTGCCTCCTGTATAGTATTCTACTGTAGCTGCCTCCTGTATAGTATTCTACTGTAGCTGCCTCCTGTATAATAGTCTACTGTAGCTGCCTCCTGTATAGTATTCTACTGTAGCTGCCTCCTGTATAGTATTCTACTGTAGCTGCCTCCTGTCCTGTATAGTAGTCTACTGTAGCTGCCTCCTGTATAGTATTCTACTGTAGCTGCCTCCTGTATAGTATTCTACTGTAGCTGCCTCCTGTCCTGTATAGTATTCTACTGTAGCTGCCTCCTGTATAGTAGTCTACTGTAGCTGCTTCCTGTATAGTAGTCTACTGTAGCTGCCTCCTGTATAGTATTCTACTGTAGCTGCCTCCTGTACAGTAGTCTACTGTAGCTGCCTCCTGTATAGTATTCTACTGCAGCTGCCTCCTGTCCTGTATAGTATTCTACTGTAGCTGCCTCCTGTATAGTATTCTACTGTAGCTGCCTCCTGTATAGTATTCTACTGTAGCTGCCTCCTGTATAGTAGTCTACTGTAGCTGCCTCCTGTCCTGTATAGTATTCTACTGTAGCTGCCTCCTGTATAGTATTCTACTGTAGCTGCCTCCTGTATAGTATTCTACTGTAGCTGCCTCCTGTCCTGTATAGTAGTCTACTGTAGCTGCTTCCTGTATAGTATTCTACTGTAGCTGCCTCCTGTATAGTATTCTACTGTAGCTGCCTCCTGTATAGTATTCTACTGTAGCTGCCTCCTGTATAGTAGTCTACTGTAGCTGCCTCCTGTATAGTATTCTACTGTAGCTGCCTCCTGTATAGTATTCTACTGTAGCTGCCTCCTGTCCTGTATAGTAGTCTACTGTAGCTGCCTCCTGTATAGTATTCTACTGTAGCTGCCTCCTGTATAGTATTCTACTGTAGCTGCCTCCTGTATAGTAGTCTACTGTAGCTGCCTCCTGTATAGTATTCTACTGTAGCTGCCTCCTGTCCTGTATAGTATTCTACTGTAGCTGCCTCCTGTATAGTATTCTACTGTAGCTGCCTCCTGTATAGTTCTACTGTAGCTGCCTCCTGTATAGTATTCTACTGTAGCTGCCTCCTGTCCTGTATAGTATTCTACTGTAGCTGCCTCCTGTATAGTATTCTACTGTAGCTGCCTCCTGTATAGTATTCTACTGTAGCTGCCTCCTGTATAGTATTCTACTGTAGCTGCCTCCTGTATAGTAGTCTACTGTAGCTGCCTCCTGTATAGTATTCTACTGTAGCTGCCTCCTGTATAGTATTCTACTGTAGCTGCCTCCTGTATAGTAGTCTACTGTAGCTGCCTCCTGTCCTGTATAGTATTCTACTGTAGCTGCCTCCTGTATAGTATTCTACTGTAGCTGACTCCTGTCCTGTATAGTAGTCTACTGTAGCTGCCTCCTGTATAGTATTCTACTGTAGCTGCCTCCTGTATAGTATTCTACTGTAGCTGTCTCCTGTCCTGTATAGTATTCTACTGTAGCTGCCTCCTGTATAGTAGTCTACTGTAGCTGCCTCCTGTATAGTATTCTACTGTAGCTGCCTCCTGTATAGTAGTCTACTGTAGCTGCCTCCTGTATAGTATTCTACTGTAGCTGCCTCCTGTCCTGTATAGTATTCTACTGTAGCTGCCTCCTGTATAGTATTCTACTGTAGCTGCCTCCTGTATAGTATTCTACTGTAGCTGCCTCCTGTATAGTATTCTACTGTAGCTGCCTCCTGTCCTGTATAGTAGTCTACTGTAGCTGCCTCCTGTATAGTATTCTACTGTAGCTGCCTCCTGTCCTGTATAATATTCTACTGTAGCTGCCTCCTGTATAGTAGTCTACTGTAGCTGCCTCCTGTATAGTAGTCTACTGTAGCTGCCTCCTGTATAGTATTCTACTGTAGCTGCCTCCTGTATAGTAGTCTACTGTAGCGGCCTCCTGTATAGTATTCTACTGTAGCTGCCTCCTGTCCTGTATAGTATTCTACTGTAGCTGCCTCCTGTCCTGTATAGTATTCTACTGTAGCTGCCTCCTGTAAAGTATTCTACTGTAGCTGCCTCCTGTATAGTATTCTACTGTAGCTGCCTCCTGTATAGTATTCTACTGTAGCTGCCTCCTGTATAGTATTCTACTGTAGCTGCCTCCTGTATAGTAGTCTACTGTAGCTGCCTCCTGTCCTGTATAGTATTCTACTGTAGCTGCCTCCTGTATAGTATTCTACTGTAGCTGCCTCCTGTCCTGTATAGTAGTCTACTGTAGCTGCCTCCTGTATAGTATTCTACTGTAGCTGCCTCCTGTATAGTATTCTACTGTAGCTGCCTCCTGTCCTGTATAGTATTCTACTGTAGCTGCCTCCTGTATAGTATTCTACTGTAGCTGCCTCCTGTATAGTATTCTACTGTAGCTGCCTCCTGTATAGTATTCTACTGTAGCTGCTTCCTGTCCTGTATAGTATTCTACTGTAGCTGCCTCCTGTCCTGTATAGTATTCTACTGTAGCTGCCTCCTGTATAGTATTCTACTGTAGCTGCCTCCTGTATAGTATTCTACTGTAGCTGCCTCCTGTCCTGTATAGTAGTCCACTGTAGCTGCCTCCTGTCCTGTATAGTATTCTACTGTAGCTGCCTCCTGTATAGTATTCTATGTAGCTGCCTCCTGTATAGTATTCTACTGTAGGTGCCTCCTGTATAGTAGTCTACTGTAGCTGCCTCCTGTATAGTATTCTACTGTAGCTGCCTCCTGTCCTGTATAGTATTCTACTGTAGCTGCCTCCTGTATAGGATTCTACTGTAGCTGCCTCCTGTATAGTATTCTACTGTAGCTGCCTCCTGTATAGTATTCTACTGTAGCTGCCTCCTGTATAGTATTCTACTGTAGCTGCCTCCTGTCCTGTATAGTAGTCTACTGTAGCGGCCTCCTGTATAGTAGTCTACTGTAGCTGCCTCCTGTATAGTATTCTAATGTAGCTGCCTCCTGTATAGTATTCTACTGTAGCTGCCTCCTGTATAGTATTCTACTGTAGCTGCCTTCCTGTATAGTATTCTACTGTAGCTGCCTCCTGTATAGTATTCTACTGTAGCTGCCTCCTGTCCTGTATAGTATTCTACTGTAGCTGCCTTCCTGTATAGTATTCTACTGTAGCTGCCTTTCCTGTATAGTATTCTACTGTAGCTGCCTCCTGTATAGTATTCTACTGTAGCTGCCTCCTGTATAGTAGTCTACTGTAGCTGCCTCCTGTATAGTATTCTACTGTAGCTGCCTCCTGTATAGTAGTCTACTGTAGCTGCCTCCTGTATAGTATTCTACTGTAGCTGCCTCCTGTCCTGTATAGTATTCTACTGTAGCTGCCTCCTGTATAGTATTCTACTGTAGCTGCCTCCTGTATAGTATTCTACTGTAGCTGCCTCCTGTATAGTATTCTACTGTAGCTGCCTCTGTCCTGTATAGTAGTCTACTGTAGCTGCCTCCTGTATAGTATTCTACTGTAGCTGCCTCCTGTCCTGTATAGTATTCTACTGTAGCTGCCTCCTGCATAGTATTCTACTGTAGCTGCCTCCTGTATAGTATTCTACTGTAGCTGCCTCCGTCCTGTATAGTATTCTACTGTAGCTGCCTCCTGTATAGTAGTCTACTGTAGCTGCCTCCTGTATAGTATTCTACTGTAGCTGCCTCCTGTATAGTATTCTACTGTAGCTGCCTCCTGTATAGTATTCTACTGTAGCTGCCTCCTGTATAGTATTCTACTGTAGCTGCCTCCTGTATAGTATTCTACTGTAGCTGCCTCCTGTATAGTATTCTACTGTAGCTGCCTCCTGTATAGTATTCTACTGTAGCTGCCTCCTGTATAGTAGTCTACTGTAGCTGCCTCCTGTATAGTATTCTACTGTAGCTGCCTCCTGTATAGTATTCTACTGTAGCTGCCTCCTGTATAGTAGTCTACTGTAGCTGCCTCCTGTATAGTATTCTACTGTAGCTGCCTCCTGTATAGTATTCTACTGTAGCTGCCTCCTGTCCTGTATAGTATTCTACTGTAGCTGCCTCCTGTATAGTATTCTACTGTAGCTGCCTCCTGTATAGTATTCTACTGTAGCTGCCTCCTTGTATAGTATTCTACTGTAGCTGCCTCCTGTATAGTAGTCTACTGTAGCTGCCTCCTGTATAGTATTCTACGGTAGCTGCCTCCTGTATAGTATTCTACTGTAGCTGCCTTCCTGTATAGTATTCTACTGTAGCTGCCTCCTGTATAGTATTCTACTGTAGCTGCCTCCTGTATAGTATTCTACTGTAGCTGCCTCCTGTCCTGTATAGTATTCTACTGTAGCTGCCTCCTGTCCTGTATAGTATTCTACTGTAGCTGCCTCCTGTATAGTATTCTACTGTAGCTGCCTCCTGTATAGTATTCTACTGTAGCTGCCTCCTGTATAGTATTCTACTGTAGCTGCCTCCTGTATAGTAGTCTACTGTAGCTGCCTCCTGTATAGTATTCTACTGTAGCTGCCTCCTGTATAGTATTCTACTGTAGCTGCCTCCTGTATAGTAGTCTACTGTAGCTGCCTTCCTGTATAGTATTCTACTGTAGCTGCCTCCTGTATAGTATTCTACTGTAGCTGCCTCCTGTATAGTAGTCTACTGTAGCTGCCTCCTGTATAGTATTCTACTGTAGCTGCCTCCTGTATAGTATTCTACTGTAGCTGCCTCCTGTCCTGTATAGTATTCTACTGTAGCTGCCGTCCTGTATAGTAGTCTACTGTAGCTGCCTCCTGTATAGTATTCTACTGTAGCTGCCTCCTGTATAGTATTCTACTGTAGCTGCCTCCCTCCTGTATAGTAGTCTACTGTAGCTGCCTCCTGTATAGTATTCTACTGTAGCTGCCTCCTGTATAGTATTCTACTGTAGCTGCCTCCTGTATAGTATTCTACTGTAGCTGCCTCCTGTATAGTATTCTACTGTAGCTGCCTCTCCTGTATAGTATTCTACTGTAGCTGCCTCCTGTATAGTATTCTACTGTAGCTGCCTCCTGTATAGTCTACTGTAGCTGCCTCCTGTATAGTAGTCTACTGTAGCTGCCTCCTGTATAGTATTCTACTGTAGCTGCCTCCTGTATAGTATTCTACTGTAGCTGCCTCCTGTATAGTAGTTCTACTGTAGCTGCCTCCTGTATAGTATTCTACTGTAGCTGCCTCCTGTCCTGTATAGTATTCTACTGTAGCTGCCTCCTGTCCTGTATAGTATTCTACTGTAGCTGCCTCCTGTATAGTATTCTACTGTAGCTGCCTCCTGTATAGTATTCTACTGTAGCTGCCTCCTGTATAGTATTCTACTGTAGCTGCCTCCTGTATAGTAGTCTACTGTAGCTGCCTCCTGTCCTGTATAGTATTCTACTGTAGCTGCCTCCTGTATAGTATTCTACTGTAGCTGCCTCTGTCCTGTATAGTATTCTACTGTAGCTGCCTCCTGTATAGTATTCTACTGTAGCTGCCTCCTGTATAGTAGTCTACTGTAGCTGCCTCCTGTATAGTATTCTACTGTAGCTGCCTCCTGTATAGTAGTCTACTGTAGCTGCCTCCTGTATAGTATTCTACTGTAGCTGCCTCCTGTGTATAGTATTCTACTGTAGCTGCCCTGTCCTGTATAGTAGTCTACTGTAGCTGCCTCCTGTATAGTATTCTACTGTAGCTGCCTCCTGTATAGTATTCTACTGTAGCTGCCTTGTCCTGTATAGTATTCTACTGTAGCTGCCTCCTGTATAGTAGTCTACTGTAGCTGCCTCCTGTCCTGTATAGTAGTTCTACTGTAGCTGCTGCCTCCTGTATAGTATTCTACTGTAGCTGCCTCCTGTATAGTATTCTACTGTAGCTGCCTCCTGTATAGTATTCTACTGTAGCTGCCTCCTGTATAGTATTCTACTGTAGCTGCCTCCTGTATAGTATTCTACTGTAGCTGCCTCCTGTCCTGTATAGTATTCTACTGTAGCTGCCTCCTGTCCTGTATAGTATTCTACTGTAGCTGCCTCCTGTATAGTATTCTACTGTAGCTGCCTCCTGTATAGTATTCTACTGTAGCTGCCTCGTCCTGTATAGTAGTCTACTGTAGCTGCCTCCTGTCCTGTATAGTATTCTACTGTAGCTGCCTCCTGTATAGTATTCTACTGTAGCTGCCTCCTGTATAGTATTCTACTGTAGCTGCCTCCTGTATAGTAGTCTACTGTAGCTGCCTCCTGTATAGTATTCTACTGTAGCTGCCTCCTCCTGTATAGTATTCTACTGTAGCTGCCTCCTGTATAGTATTCTACTGTAGCTGCCTCCTGTATAGTATTCTACTGTAGCTGCCTCCTGTATAGTATTCTACTGTAGCTGCCTCCTGTATAGTATTCTACTGTAGCTGCCTCCTGTCCTGTATAGTAGTCTACTGTAGCTGCCTCCTGTATAGTATTCTACTGTAGCTGCCTCCTGTATAGTATTCACTGTAGCTGCCTCCTGTATAGTATTCTACTGTAGCTGCCTCCTGTCCTGTATAGTATTCTACTGTAGCTGCCTCCTGTCCTGTATAGTATTCTACTGTAGCTGCCTCCTGTATAGTATTCTACTGTAGCTGCCTCCTGTATAGTATTCTACTGTAGCTGCCTCCTGTATAGTAGTCTACTGTAGCTGCCTCCTGTATAGTATTCTACTGTAGCTGCCTCCTGTATAGTAGTCTACTGTAGCTGCCTCCTGTATAGTAGTCTACTGTAGCTGCCTCCTGTCCTGTATAGTATTCTACTGTAGCTGCCTCCTGTATAGTATTCTACTGTAGCTGCCTCCTGTCCTGTATAGTAGTCTACTGTAGCTGCCTCCTGTATAGTATTCTACTGTAGCTGCCTCCTGTATAGTATTCTACTGTAGCTGCCTCCTGTCCTGTATAGTATTCTACTGTAGCTGCCTCCTGTATAGTAGTCTACTGTAGCTGCCTCCTGTATAGTATTCTACTGTAGCTGCCTCCTGTATAGTAGTCTACTGTAGCTGCCTCCTGTATAGTATTCTACTGTAGCTGCCTCCTGTCCTGTATAGTATTCTACTGTAGCTGCCTCCTGTATAGTATTCTACTGTAGCTGCCTCCTGTATAGTATTCTACTGTAGCTGCCTCCTGAATAGTATTCTACTGTAGCTGCCTCCTGTCCTGTATAGTAGTCTACTGTAGCTGCCTCCTGTATAGTATTCTACTGTAGCTGCCTCCTGTCCTGTATAATATTCTACTGTAGCTGCCTCCTGTATAGTAGTCTACTGTAGCTGCCTCCTGTATAGTAGTCTACTGTAGCTGCCTCCTGTATAGTTTTCTACTGTAGCTGCCTCCTGTATAGTAGTCTACTGTAGCGGCCTCCTGTATAGTATTCTACTGTAGCTGCCTCCTGTCCTGTATAGTATTCTACTGTAGCTGCCTCCTGTCCTGTATAGTATTCTACTGTAGCTGCCTCCTGTAAAGTATTCTACTGTAGCTGCCTCCTGTATAGTATTCTACTGTAGCTGCCTCCTGTATAGTATTCTACTGTAGCTGCCTCCTGTATAGTAGTCTACTGTAGCTGCCTCCTGTATAGTAGTCTACTGTAGCTGCCTTCCTGTATAGTATTCTACTGTAGCTGCCTCCTGTCCTGTATAGTATTCTACTGTAGCTGCCTCCTGTATAGTATTCTACTGTAGCTGCCTCCTGTATAGTATTCTACTGTAGCTGCCTGTCCTGTATAGTATTCTACTGTAGCTGCCTGTCCTGTATAGTATTCTACTGTAGCTGCCTCCTGTATAGTATTCTACTGTAGCTGCCGTCCTGTATAGTATTCTACTGTAGCTGCCTCCTGTATAGTATTCTACTGTAGCTGCCTCCTGTATAGTATTCTACTGTAGCTGCCTCCTGTATAGTATTCTACTGTAGCTGCCTCCTGTATAGTATTCTACTGTAGCTGCCTCCTGTCCTGTATAGTAGTCTACTGTAGCTGCCTCCTGTATAGTATTCTACTGTAGCTGCCTCCTGTATAGTATTCTACTGTAGCTGCCTCCTGTCCTGTATAGTATTCTACTGTAGCTGCCTCCTGTATAGTATTCTACTGTAGCTGCCTCCTGTATAGTATTCTACTGTAGCTGCCTCCTGTATAGTATTCTACTGTAGCTGCCTCCTGTATAGTATTCTACTGTAGCTGCCTCCTGTCCTGTATAGTATTCTACTGTAGCTGCCTCCTGTATAGTATTCTACTGTAGCTGCCTCCTGTCCTGTATAGTAGTCTACTGTAGCTGCCTCCTGTATAGTATTCTACTGTAGCTGCCTCCTGTATAGTATTCTACTGTAGCTGCCTCCTGTCCTGTATAGTATTCTACTGTAGCTGCCGTCCTGTATAGTAGTCTACTGTAGCTGCCTCCTGTATAGTATTCTACTGTAGCTGCCTCCTGTATAGTAGTCTACTGTAGCTGCCTCCTGTATAGTATTCTACTGTAGCTGCCTCCTGTATAGTATTCTACTGTAGCTGCCTCCTGTATAGTATTCTACTGTAGCTGCCTCCTGTATAGTATTCTACTGTAGCTGCCTCCTGTATAGTATTCTACTGTAGCTGCCTCCTGTATAGTAGTCTACTGTAGCTGCCTCCTGTATAGTATTCTACTGTAGCTGCCTCCCTGTATAATATTCTACTGTAGCTGCCTCCTGTATAGTAGTCTACTGTAGCTGCCTCCTGTATAGTAGTCTACTGTAGCTGCCTCCTGTATAGTATTCTACTGTAGCTGCCTCCTGTATAGTAGTCTACTGTAGCTGCCTCCTGTATAGTATTCTACTGTAGCTGCCTCCTCCTGTATAGTATTCTACTGTAGCTGCCTCCTGTCCTGTATAGTATTCTACTGTAGCTGCCTCCTGTATAGTATTCTACTGTAGCTGCCTCCTGTATAGTATTCTACTGTAGCTGCCTCCTGTATAGTATTCTACTGTAGCTGCCTCCTGTATAGTATTCTACTGTAGCTGCCTCCTGTATAGTAGTCTACTGTAGCTGCCTCTGTCCTGTATAGTATTCTACTGTAGCTGCCTCCTGTATAGTATTCTACTGTAGCTGCCTCCTGTCCTGTATAGTAGTCTACTGTAGCTGCCTCCTGTATAGTATTCTACTGTAGCTGCCTCCTGTATAGTATTCTACTGTAGCTGCCTCCTGTCCTGTATAGTATTCTACTGTAGCTGCCTCCTGTATAGTAGTCTACTGTAGCTGCCTCCTGTATAGTATTCTACTGTAGCTGCCTCCCTGTATAGTATTCTACTGTAGCTGCCTCCTGTATAGTAGTCTACTGTAGCTGCCTCCCCTGTATAGTATTCTACTGTAGCTGCCTCCTGTATAGTATTCTACTGTAGCTGCCTCCTGTATAGTATTCTACTGTAGCTGCCTCCTGTATAGTAGTCTACTGTAGCTGCCTCCTGTATAGTATTCTACTGTAGCTGCCTCCTGTCCTGTATAGTATTCTACTGTAGCTGCCTCCTGTCCTGTATAGTATTCTACTGTAGCTGCCTTCCTGTATAGTATTCTACTGTAGCTGCCTCCTGTATAGTATTCTACTGTAGCTGCCTCCTGTATAGTAGTCTACTGTAGCTGCCTCCTGTATAGTATTCTACTGTAGCTGCCTCCTGTATAGTATTCTACTGTAGCTGCCTCCTGTATAGTAGTCTACTGTAGCTGCCTCCTGTCCTGTATAGTAGTCTACTGTAGCTGCCTCCTGTATAGTATTCTACTGTAGCTGCCTCCTGTATAGTATTCTACTGTAGCTGCCTGTCCTGTATAGTATTCTACTGTAGCTGCCTCCTGTATAGTATTCTACTGTAGCTGCCTCCTGTATAGTAGTCTACTGTAGCTGCCTCCTGTCCTGTATAGTATTCTACTGTAGCTACCTCCTGTATAGTATTCTACTGTAGCTGCCTCCTGTATAGTATTCTACTGTAGCTGCCTCCTGTATAGTATTCTACTGTAGCTGCCTCCTGTATAGTATTCTACTGTAGCTGCCTTCCTGTATAGTATTCTACTGTAGCTGCCTCCTGTATAGTATTCTACTGTAGCTGCCTTCCTGTATAGTATTCTACTGTAGCTGCCTCCTGTATAGTAGTCTACTGTAGCTGCCTCCTGTATAGTATTCTACTGTAGCTGCCTCCTGTATAGTATTCTACTGTAGCTGCCTCCTGTATAGTATTCTACTGTAGCTGCCTCCTGTATAGTAGTCTACTGTAGCTGCCTCCTGTCCTGTATAGTATTCTACTGTAGCTGCCTCCTGTATAGTATTCTACTGTAGCTGCCTCCTGTCCGTATAGTAGTCTACTGTAGCTGCCTCCTGTATAGTATTCTACTGTAGCTGCCTCCTGTATAGTATTCTACTGTAGCTGCCTCCTGTATAGTATTCTACTGTAGCTGCCTCCTGTATAGTAGTGTAGCTGCCTCCTGTATAGTATTCTACTGTAGCTGCCTCCTGTATAGTATTCTACTGTAGCTGCCTCCTGTCCTGTATAGTAGTCTACTGTAGCTGCCTCCTGTATAGTATTCTACTGTAGCTGCCGTCCTGTATAGTATTCTACTGTAGCTGCCTCCTGTATAGTATTCTACTGTAGCTGCCTCCTGTATAGTAGTCTACTGTAGCTGCCTCCTGTATAGTATTCTACTGTAGCTGCCTCCTGTATAGTATTCTACTGTAGCTGCCTCCTGTATAGTATTCTACTGTAGCTGCCTCCTGTCCTGTATAGTAGTCTACTGTAGCTGCCTCCTGTATAGTATTCTACTGTAGCTGCCTCCTGTATAGTATTCTACTGTAGCTGCCTCCTGTCCTGTATAGTAGTCTACTGTAGCTGCCTCCTGTATAGTATTCTACTGTAGCTGCCTCCTGTATAGTATTCTACTGTAGCTGCCTCCTGTATAGTATTCTACTGTAGCTGCCTCCTGTATAGTATTCTACTGTAGCTGCCTCCTGTATAGTATTCTACTGTAGCTGCCTCCTGTATAGTATTCTACTGTAGCTGCCTCCTGTCATAGTATTCTACTGTAGCTGCCTCCTGTATAGTATTCTACTGTAGCTGCCTCCTGTATAGTATTCTACTGTAGCTGCCTCCTGTATAGTATATCTACTGTAGCTGCCTCCTGTATAGTATTCTACTGTAGCTGCCTCCTGTATAGTATTCTACTGTAGCTGCCTCCTGTATAGTATTCTACTGTAGCTGCCTCCTGTCCTGTATAGTAGTCTACTGTAGCTGCCTCCTGTATAGTATGTCTACTGTAGCTGCCTCCTGTATAGTATTCTACTGTAGCTGCCTCCTGTATAGTAGTCTACTGTAGCTGCCTCCTGTATAGTATTCTACTGTAGCTGCCTCTGTCCTGTATAGTATTCTACTGTAGCTGCCTCCTGTCCTGTATAGTATCTCTACTGTAGCTGCCTCCTGTATAGTATTCTACTGTAGCTGCCTCCTGTATAGTATTCTACTGTAGCTGCCTCCTGTATAGTAGTCTACTGTAGCTGCCTTCCTGTATAGTATTCTACTGTAGCTGCCTCCTGTATAGTATTCTACTGTAGCTGCCTCCTGTATAGTATTCTACTGTAGCTGCCTGTCCTGTATAGTATCTACTGTAGCTGCCTCCTGTATAGTATTCTACTGTAGCTGCCTCCTGTATAGTATTCTACTGTAGCTGCCTCCTGTCCTGTATAGTAGTCTACTGTAGCTGCCTCCTGTATAGTATTCTACTGTAGCTGCCTCCTGTATAGTATTCTACTGTAGCTGCTCTCCTGTCCTGTATAGTAGTCTACTGTAGCTGCCTCCTGTATAGTATTCTACTGTAGCTGCCTCCTGTATAGTATTCTACTGTAGCTGCCCTTCCTGTATAGTAGTCTACTGTAGCTGCCTCCTGTATAGTAGTCTACTGTAGCTGCCTCCTGTCCTGTATAGTATTCTACTGTAGCTGCCTCCTGTATAGTATTCTACTGTAGCTGCCTGTCCTGTATAGTATTCTACTGTAGCTGCCTCCTGTATAGTATTCTACTGTAGCTGCCTCCTGTATAGTAGTCTACTGTAGCTGCCTCCTGTATAGTATTCTACTGTAGCTGCTCCTGTCCTGTATAGTATCTCTACTGTAGCTGCCTCCTGTATAGTAGTCTACTGTAGCTGCCTCCTGTATAGTAGTCTACTGTAGCTGCCTCCTGTATAGTAATTCTACTGTAGCTGCCTCCTGTATAGTAGTCTACTGTAGCTGCCTCCTGTATAGTATTCTACTGTAGCTGCCTCTCCTGTATAGTATTCTACTGTAGCTGCCTCTGTCCTGTATAGTATTCTACTGTAGCTGCCTCCTGTATAGTATTCTACTGTAGCTGCCTCCTGTATGAGTAGTTCTACTGTAGCTGCCCTCCTGTATAGTATTCTACTGTAGCTGCCTCCTGTATAGTATTCTACTGTAGCTGCC
>NW_025547341.1:0-25740 GCF_905237065.1 Salmo salar
CTAATCAAACAGCAGGAAGGATACTAATCAAACAGCAGGAAGGATACTAATCAAACAGCAGGAAGGATACTAATCAAACAGCAGGAAGGATACTAATCAAACAGTAGGAAGGATACTAATCAAACAGCAGGAAGGTTACTAATCAAACAGCAGGAAGGTACTAATCAAACAGCAGGAAGGATACTAATCAAACAGCAGGAAGGATACTAATCAAACAGCAGGAAGGATACTAATCAAACAGCAGGAAGGATACTAATCAAACAGCAGGAAGGTTACTAATCAAACAGCAGGAAGGATACTAATCAAACAGCAGGAAGGATACTAATCAAACAGCAGGAAGGATACTAATCAAACAGCAGGAAGGATACTAATCAAACAGCAGGAAGGATACTAATCAAACAGCAGGAAGGATTACTAATCAAACAGCAGGAAGGATTACTAATCAAACAGCAGGAAGGATACTAATCAAACAGCAGGAAGGATACTAATCAAACAGCAGGAAGGATACTAATCAAACAGCAGGAAGGATACTAATCAAACAGCAGGAAGGATACTAATCAAACAGCAGGAAGGATACTAATCAAACAGCAGGAAGGATACTAATCAAACAGCAGGAAGGATACTAATCAAACAGCAGGAAGGATACTAATCAAACAGCAGGAAGGATACTAATCAAACAGCAGGAAGGATACTAATCAAACAGCAGGAAGGATACTAATCAAACAGCAGGAAGGATACTAATCAAACAGCAGGAAGGATACTAATCAAACAGCAGGAAGGATACTAATCAAACAGCAGGAAGGATACTAATCAAACAGCAGGAAGGATACTAATCAAACAGCAGGAAGGATACTAATCAAACAGCAGGAAGGATACTAATCAAACAGCAGGAAGGATACTAATCAAACAGCAGGAAGGATACTAATCAAACAGCAGGAAGGATACTAATCAAACAGCAGGAAGGTTACTAATCAAACAGCAGGAAGGATACTAATCAAACAGCAGGAAGGATACTAATCAAACAGCAGGAAGGATACTAATCAAACAGCAGGAAGGTTACTAATCAAACAGCAGGAAGGATACTAATCAAACAGCAGGAAGGATACTAATCAAACAGCAGGAAGGATACTAATCAAACAGCAGGAAGGATACTAATCAAACAGCAGGAAGGATACTAATCAAACAGCAGGAAGGATACTAATCAAACAGCAGGAAGGATACTAATCAAACAGCAGGAAGGATACTAATCAAACAGCAGGAAGGATACTAATCAAACAGCAGGAAGGATACTAATCAAACAGCAGGAAGGATACTAATCAAACAGCAGGAAGGATACTAATCAAACAGCAGGAAGGTTACTAATCAAACAGCAGGAAGGATACTAATCAAACAGCAGGAAGGATACTAATCAAACAGCAGGAAGGATACTAATCAAACAGCAGGAAGGATACTAATCAAACAGCAGGAAGGATACTAATCAAACAGCAGGAAGGATACTAATCAAACAGCAGGAAGGATACTAATCAAACAGCAGGAAGGATACTAATCAAACAGCAGGAAGGATACTAATCAAACAGCAGGAAGGATACTAATCAAACAGCAGGAAGGATACTAATCAAACAGCAGGAAGGATACTAATCAAACAGCAGGAAGGATACTAATCAAACAGCAGGAAGGATACTAATCAAACAGCAGGAAGGTTACTAATCAAACACAGGAAGGATACTAATCAAACAGCAGGAAGGATACTAATCAAACAGCAGGAAGGATACTAATCAAACAGCAGGAAGGATACTAATCAAACAGCAGGAAGGATACTAATCAAACAGCAGGAAGGATACTAATCAAACAGCAGGAAGGATACTAATCAAACAGCAGGAAGGATACTAATCAAACAGCAGGAAGGATACTAATCAAACAGCAGGAAGGATACTAATCAAACAGCAGGAAGGATACTAATCAAACAGCAGGAAGGATACTAATCAAACAGCAGGAAGGATACTAATCAAACAGCAGGAAGGGATACTAATCAAACAGCAGGAAGGATACTAATCAAAAGCAGGAAGGATACTAATCAAACAGCAGGAAGGATACTAATCAAACAGCAGGAAGGATACTAATCAAACAGCAGGAAGGATACTAATCAAACAGCAGGAAGGATACTAATCAAACAGCAGGAAGGATACTAATCAAACAGCAGGAAGGATACTAATCAAACAGCAGGAAGGATACTAATCAAACAGCAGGAAGGATTACTAATCAAACAGCAGGAAGGATACTAATCAAACAGCAGGAAGGATACTAATCAAACAGCAGGAAGGATACTAATCAAACAGCAGGAAGGATACTAATCAAACAGCAGGAAGGATACTAATCAAACAGCAGGAAGGATACTAATCAAACAGCAGGAAGGTTACTAATCAAACAGCAGGAAGGATACTAATCAAACAGCAGGAAGGATACTAATCAAACAGCAGGAAGGATACTAATCAAACAGCAGGAAGGATACTAATCAAACAGCAGGAAGGATACTAATCAAACAGCAGGAAGGATACTAATCAAACAGCAGGAAGGATACTAATCAAACAGCAGGAAGGATACTAATCAAACAGCAGGAAGGATACTAATCAAACAGCAGGAAGGATACTAATCAAACAGCAGGAAGGATACTAATCAAACAGCAGGAAGGATACTAATCAAACAGCAGGAAGGTTACTAATCAAACAGCAGGAAGGATACTAATCAAACAGCAGGAAGGATACTAATCAAACAGCAGGAAGGATACTAATCAAACAGCAGGAAGGATACTAATCAAACAGCAGGAAGGATACTAATCAAACAGCAGGAAGGATACTAATCAAACAGCAGGAAGGATACTAATCAAACAGCAGGAAGGATACTAATCAAACAGCAGGAAGGATACTAATCAAACAGCAGGAAGGATACTAATCAAACAGCAGGAAGGATACTAATCAAACAGCAGGAAGGATACTAATCAAACAGCAGGAAGGTTACTAATCAAACAGCAGGAAGGATACTAATCAAACAGCAGGAAGGATACTAATCAAACAGCAGGAAGGATACTAATCAAACAGCAGGAAGGATACTAATCAAACAGCAGGAAGGATACTAATCAAACAGCAGGAAGGTTACTAATCAAACAGCAGGAAGGATACTAATCAAACAGCAGGAAGGATACTAATCAAACAGCAGGAAGGATACTAATCAAACAGCAGGAAGGATACTAATCAAACAGCAGGAAGGATACTAATCAAACAGCAGGAAGGATACTAATCAAACAGCAGGAAGGATACTAATCAAACAGCAGGAAGGATACTAATCAAACAGCAGGAAGGATACTAATCAAACAGCAGGAAGGATACTAATCAAACAGCAGGAAGGATACTAATCAAACAGCAGGAAGGATACTAATCAAACAGCAGGAAGGATACTAATCAAACAGCAGGAAGGATACTAATCAAACAGCAGGAAGGATACTAATCAAACAGCAGGAAGGATACTAATCAAACAGCAGGAAGGATACTAATCAAACAGCAGGAAGGTTACTAATCAAACAGCAGGAAGGATACTAATCAAACAGCAGGAAGGATACTAATCAAACAGCAGGAAGGATACTAATCAAACAGCAGGAAGGATACTAATCAAACAGCAGGAAGGATACTAATCAAACAGCAGGAAGGATACTAATCAAACAGCAGGAAGGATACTAATCAAACAGCAGGAAGGATACTAATCAAACAGCAGGAAGGATACTAATCAAACAGCAGGAAGGATACTAATCAAACAGCAGGAAGGATACTAATCAAAGCAGGAAGGATACTAATCAAACAGCAGGAAGGATACTAATCAAACAGCAGGAAGGATACTAATCAAACAGCAGGAAGGATACTAATCAAACAGCAGGAAGGATACTAATCAAACAGCAGGAAGGATACTAATCAAACAGCAGGAAGGATACTAATCAAACAGCAGGAAGGATACTAATCAAACAGCAGGAAGGATACTAATCAAACAGCAGGAAGGATACTAATCAAACAGCAGGAAGGATACTAATCAAACAGCAGGAAGGGATACTAATCAAACAGCAGGAAGGATACTAATCAAACAGCAGGAAGGATACTAATCAAACAGCAGGAAGGATACTAATCAAACAGCAGGAAGGTTACTAATCAAACAGCAGGAAGGATACTAATCAAACAGCAGGAAGGATACTAATCAAACAGCAGGAAGGATTACTAATCAAACAGCAGGAAGGATACTAATCAAACAGCAGGAAGGATACTAATCAAACAGCAGGAAGGTTACTAATCAAACAGGAAGGAACTAATCAAACAGCAGGAAGGTTACTAATCAAACAGCAGGAAGGATACTAATCAAACAGCAGGAAGGATACTAATCAAACAGCAGGAAGGATACTAATCAAAAGCAGGAAGGATACTAATCAAACAGTAGGAAGGATACTAATCAAACAGTAGGAAGGATACTAATCAAACAGCAGGAAGGATACTAATCAAACAGCAGGAAGGTTACTAATCAAAACAGGAAGGATACTAATCAAACAGTAGGAAGGATACTAATCAAACAGCAGGAAGGATACTAATCAAACAGCAGGAAGGATACTAATCAAACAGCAGGAAGGATACTAATCAAACAGCAGGAAGGATACTAATCAAACAGCAGGAAGGATACTAATCAAAAGCAGGAAGGATACTAATCAAACAGCAGGAAGGATTACTAATCAAACAGCAGGAAGGATACTAATCAAACAGCAGGAAGGATACTAATCAAACAGCAGGAAGGATACTAATCAAAAGCAGGAAGGATACTAATCAAACAGCAGGAAGGATACTAATCAAACAGCAGGAAGGATACTAATCAAACAGCAGGAAGGTTACTAATCAAACAGCAGGAAGGATACTAATCAAACAGCAGGAAGGATACTAATCAAACAGCAGGAAGGTTACTAATCAAACAGCAGGAAGGTTACTAATCAAACAGGAAGGATACTAATCAAACAGCAGGAAGGTTACTAATCAAACAGGAAGGATACTAATCAAACAGTAGGAAGGATACTAATCAAACAGTAGGAAGGATACTAATCAAACAGCAGGAAGGTTACTAATCAAACAGCAGGAAGGATACTAATCAAACAGGAAGGATACTAATCAAACAGTAGGAAGGATACTAATCAAACAGTAGGAAGGATACTAATCAAACAGCAGGAAGGATACTAATCAAACAGCAGGAAGGTTACTAATCAAACAGCAGGAAGGATACTAATCAAACAGCAGGAAGGATACTAATCAAACAGCAGGAAGGATACTAATCAAACAGCAGGAAGGTTACTAATCAAACAGGAAGGATACTAATCAAACAGCAGGAAGGATACTAATCAAACAGCAGGAAGGATACTAATCAAACAGCAGGAAGGATACTAATCAAACAGCAGGAAGGATACTAATCAAACAGCAGGAAGGATACTAATCAAACAGCAGGAAGGATACTAATCAAACAGCAGGAAGGATACTAATCAAACAGCAGGAAGGATACTAATCAAACAGCAGGAAGGATACTAATCAAACAGCAGGAAGGATACTAATCAAACAGCAGGAAGGATACTAATCAAACAGCAGGAAGGATACTAATCAAACAGCAGGAAGGATACTAATCAAACAGCAGGAAGGATACTAATCAAACAGCAGGAAGGTTACTAATCAAACAGGAAGGATACTAATCAAACAGCAGGAAGGTTACTAATCAAACAGTAGGAAGGATACTAATCAAACAGCAGGAAGGATACTAATCAAAAGAGGAAGGATACTAATCAAACAGCAGGAAGGATACTAATCAAACAGCAGGAAGGATACTAATCAAACAGCAGGAAGGATACTAATCAAACAGCAGGAAGGATACTAATCAAACAGCAGGAAGGATACTAATCAAACAGCAGGAAGGTTACTAATCAAACAGCAGGAAGGATACTAATCAAACAGCAGGAAGGATACTAATCAAACAGCAGGAAGGATACTAATCAAACAGCAGGAAGGTTACTAATCAAACAGCAGGAAGGATACTAATCAAACAGCAGGAAGGATACTAATCAAACAGCAGGAAGGATACTAATCAAACAGCAGGAAGGATACTAATCAAACAGCAGGAAGGATACTAATCAAACAGCAGGAAGGATACTAATCAAACAGCAGGAAGGATACTAATCAAACAGCAGGAAGGATACTAATCAAACAGCAGGAAGGATACTAATCAAACAGCAGGAAGGATACTAATCAAACAGCAGGAAGGATACTAATCAAACAGCAGGAAGGATACTAATCAAACAGCAGGAAGGTTACTAATCAAACAGGAAGGATACTAATCAAACAGCAGGAAGGTTACTAATCAAACAGTAGGAAGGATACTAATCAAACAGTAGGAAGGATACTAATCAAACAGTAGGAAGGATACTAATCAAAAGCAGGAAGGATACTAATCAAACAGCAGGAAGGATACTAATCAAACAGCAGGAAGGATACTAATCAAACAGCAGGAAGGATACTAATCAAACAGCAGGAAGGATACTAATCAAACAGCAGGAAGGATACTAATCAAACAGTAGGAAGGATACTAATCAAACAGCAGGAAGGATACTAATCAAACAGCAGGAAGGATACTAATCAAACAGCAGGAAGGATACTAATCAAACAGCAGGAAGGATACTAATCAAACAGCAGGAAGGATACTAATCAAAGCAGGAAGGATACTAATCAAACAGCAGGAAGGATACTAATCAAACAGCAGGAAGGATACTAATCAAACAGCAGGAAGGATACTAATCAAACAGCAGGAAGGATACTAATCAAACAGGAAGGATACTAATCAAACAGTAGGAAGGATACTAATCAAACAGCAGGAAGGTTACTAATCAAACAGCAGGAAGGATACTAATCAAACAGCAGGAAGGATACTAATCAAACAGCAGGAAGGATACTAATCAAACAGCAGGAAGGATACTAATCAAACAGCAGGAAGGTTACTAATCAAACAGGAAGGATACTAATCAAACAGCAGGAAGGTTACTAATCAAACAGGAAGGATACTAATCAAACAGTAGGAAGGATACTAATCAAACAGTAGGAAGGATACTAATCAAACAGCAGGAAGGTTACTAATCAAACAGCAGGAAGGTTACTAATCAAACAGGAAGGATACTAATCAAACAGTAGGAAGGATACTAATCAAACAGTAGGAAGGATACTAATCAAACAGCAGGAAGGATACTAATCAAACAGCAGGAAGGTTACTAATCAAACAGCAGGAAGGATACTAATCAAACAGCAGGAAGGATACTAATCAAACAGCAGGAAGGATACTAATCAAACAGCAGGAAGGTTACTAATCAAAAGCAGGAAGGATACTAATCAAACAGCAGGAAGGATACTAATCAAACAGCAGGAAGGATACTAATCAAACAGCAGGAAGGATACTAATCAAACAGCAGGAAGGATACTAATCAAACAGCAGGAAGGATACTAATCAAACAGCAGGAAGGATACTAATCAAACAGCAGGAAGGATACTAATCAAACAGCAGGAAGGATACTAATCAAACAGCAGGAAGGATACTAATCAAACAGCAGGAAGGATACTAATCAAACAGCAGGAAGGATACTAATCAAACAGCAGGAAGGATACTAATCAAACAGCAGGAAGGATACTAATCAAACAGCAGGAAGGATACTAATCAAACAGCAGGAAGGATACTAATCAAACAGCAGGAAGGTTACTAATCAAACAGGAAAGATACTAATCAAACAGCAGGAAGGTTACTAATCAAAGAGGAAGGATACTAATCAAACAGCAGGAAGGATACTAATCAAACAGCAGGAAGGATACTAATCAAACAGCAGGAAGGATACTAATCAAACAGCAGGAAGGATACTAATCAAACAGCAGGAAGGATACTAATCAAACAGCAGGAAGGATACTAATCAAACAGCAGGAAGGATACTAATCAAACAGCAGGAAGGTTACTAATCAAACAGCAGGAAGGATACTAATCAAACAGCAGGAAGGATACTAATCAAACAGCAGGAAGGATACTAATCAAACAGCAGGAAGGATACTAATCAAACAGCAGGAAGGATACTAATCAAACAGCAGGAAGGATACTAATCAAACAGCAGGAAGGATACTAATCAAACAGCAGGAAGGATACTAATCAAACAGCAGGAAGGATACTAATCAAACAGCAGGAAGGATACTAATCAAACAGCAGGAAGGTTACTAATCAAACAGGAAGGATACTAATCAAACAGTAGGAAGGATACTAATCAAACAGCAGGAAGGATACTAATCAAACAGCAGGAAGGATACTAATCAAACAGCAGGAAGGATACTAATCAAACAGCAGGAAGGATACTAATCAAACAGCAGGAAGGATACTAATCAAACAGCAGGAAGGATACTAATCAAACAGCAGGAAGGTTACTAATCAAACAGGAAGGATACTAATCAAACAGCAGGAAGGTTACTAAACAAACAGGAAGGATACTAATCAAACAGTAGGAAGGATACTAATCAAACAGTAGGAAGGATACTAATCAAACAGCAGGAAGGTTACTAATCAAACAGCAGGAAGGTTACTAATCAAACAGGAAGGATACTAATCAAACAGTAGGAAGGATACTAATCAAACAGTAGGAAGGATACTAATCAAACAGCAGGAAGGATACTAATCAAACAGCAGGAAGGATACTAATCAAACAGCAGGAAGGATACTAATCAAACAGCAGGAAGGATACTAATCAAACAGCAGGAAGTTTACTAATCAAACAGCAGGAAGGATACTAATCAAACAGCAGGAAGGTTACTAATCAAACAGGAAGGATACTAATCAAACAGCAGGAAGGTTACTAATCAAACAGTAGGAAGGATACTAATCAAACAGCAGGAAGGATACTAATCAAACAGTAGGAAGGATACTAATCAAACAGCAGGAAGGATACTAATCAAACAGCAGGAAGGTTACTAATCAAACAGGAAGGATACTAATCAAACATAAGGAAGGTTACTAATCAAACAGTAGGAAGGATACTAATCAAACAGTAGGAAGGATACTAATCAAACAGTAGGAAGGATACTAATCAAACAGCAGGAAGGTTACTAATCAAACAGCAGGAAGGTTACTAATCAAACAGGAAGGATACTAATCAAACAGCAGGAAGGATACTAATCAAACAGCAGGAAGGATACTAATCAAACAGCAGGAAGGTTACTAATCAAACAGTAGGAAGGATACTAATCAAACAGCAGGAAGGATACTAATCAAACAGCAGGAAGGATACTAATCAAACAGCAGGAAGGATACTAATCAAACAGCAGGAAGGATACTAATCAAACAGCAGGAAGGATACTAATCAAACAGCAGGAAGGATACTAATCAAACAGCAGGAAGGATACTAATCAAACAGCAGGAAGGATACTAATCAAACAGCAGGAAGGATACTAATCAAACAGCAGGAAGGATACTAATCAAACAGCAGGAAGGATACTAATCAAACAGCAGGAAGGATACTAATCAAACAGCAGGAAGGATACTAATCAAACAGCAGGAAGGATACTAATCAAACAGCAGGAAGGATACTAATCAAACAGCAGGAAGGATACTAATCAAACAGCAGGAAGGATACTAATCAAACAGCAGGAAGGATACTAATCAAACAGCAGGAAGGATACTAATCAAACAGCAGGAAGGTTACTAATCAAAAGCAGGAAGGATACTAATCAAACAGCAGGAAGGTTACTAATCAAAAGCAGGAAGGATACTAATCAAACAGTAGGAAGGATACTAATCAAACAGTAGGAAGGATACTAATCAAACAGCAGGAAGGATACTAATCAAACAGCAGGAAGGATACTAATCAAACAGCAGGAAGGATACTAATCAAACAGTAGGAAGGATACTAATCAAACAGCAGGAAGGATACTAATCAAACAGCAGGAAGGATACTAATCAAAAGCAGGAAGGATACTAATCAAACAGTAGGAAGGATACTAATCAAACAGCAGGAAGGATACTAATCAAACAGCAGGAAGGATACTAATCAAACAGCAGGAAGGTTACTAATCAAACAGCAGGAAGGATACTAATCAAACAGCAGGAAGGATACTAATCAAAGCAGGAAGGATACTAATCAAACAGCAGGAAGGATACTAATCAAACAGCAGGAAGGATACTAATCAAACAGCAGGAAGGATACTAATCAAACAGCAGGAAGGATACTAATCAAACAGGAAGGATACTAATCAAACAGTAGGAAGGATACTAATCAAACAGCAGGAAGGATACTAATCAAACAGCAGGAAGGATACTAATCAAACAGCAGGAAGGATACTAATCAAACAGCAGGAAGGATACTAATCAAACAGCAGGAAGGATACTAATCAAACAGCAGGAAGGTTACTAATCAAACAGGAAGGATACTAATCAAACAGCAGGAAGGTTACTAATCAAACAGGAAGGATACTAATCAAACAGTAGGAAGGATACTAATCAAACAGTTGGAAGGATACTAATCAAACAGCAGGAAGGTTACTAATCAAACAGCAGGAAGGTTACTAATCAAACAGGAAGGATACTAATCAAACAGTAGGAAGGATACTAATCAAACAGTAGGAAGGATACTAATCAAACAGCAGGAAGGATACTAATCAAACAGCAGGAAGGTTACTAATCAAACAGCAGGAAGGATACTAATCAAACAGCAGGAAGGATACTAATCAAACAGCAGGAAGGATACTAATCAAACAGCAGGAAGGTTACTAATCAAACAGGAAGGATACTAATCAAACAGCAGGAAGGATACTAATCAAACAGCAGGAAGGATACTAATCAAACAGCAGGAAGGATACTAATCAAACAGCAGGAAGGATACTAATCAAACAGCAGGAAGGATACTAATCAAACAGCAGGAAGGATACTAATCAAACAGCAGGAAGGATACTAATCAAACAGCAGGAAGGATACTAATCAAACAGCAGGAAGGATACTAATCAAACAGCAGGAAGGATACTAATAAAACAGCAGGAAGGATACTAATCAAACAGCAGGAAGGATACTAATCAAACAGCAGGAAGGATACTAATCAAACAGCAGGAAGGATACTAATCAAACAGCAGGAAGGTTACTAATCAAACAGGAAGGATACTAATCAAACAGCAGGAAGGTTACTAATCAAAGAGGAAGGATACTAATCAAACAGCAGGAAGGATACTCATCAAACAGCAGGAAGGATACTCATCAAACAGCAGGAAGGTTACTAATCAAACAGCAGGAAGGTTACTAATCAAACAGTAGGAAGGATACTAATCAAAAAGTAGGAAGGATACTAATCAAACAGTAGGAAGGATACTAATCAAACAGCAGGAAGGATACTAATCAAACAGCAGGAAGGATACTAATCAAACAGCAGGAAGGATACTAATCAAACAGCAGGAAGGATACTAATCAAACAGCAGGAAGGATACTAATCAAACAGCAGGAAGGATACTAATCAAACAGCAGGAAGGATACTAATCAAACAGCAGGAAGGATACTAATCAAACAGCAGGAAGGATACTAATCAAACAGCAGGAAGGATACTAATCAAACAGCAGGAAGGATACTAATCAAACAGCAGGAAGGATACTAATCAAACAGCAGGAAGGATACTAATCAAAGCAGGAAGGATACTAATCAAACAGCAGGAAGGTTACTAATCAAACAGGAAGGATACTAATCAAACAGCAGGAAGGATACTAATCAAACAGCAGGAAGGATACTAATCAAACAGCAGGAAGGTTACTAATCAAACAGCAGGAAGGATACTAATCAAACAGCAGGAAGGTTACTAATCAAACAGCAGGAAGGTTACTAATCAAACAGGAAGGATACTAATCAAACAGCAGGAAGGTTACTAATCAAACAGGAAGGATACTAATCAAACAGTAGGAAGGATACTAATCAAACAGTAGGAAGGATACTAATCAAACAGCAGGAAGGATACTAATCAAACAGCAGGAAGGTTACTAATCAAACAGGAAGGATACTAATCAAACAGTAGGAAGGATACTAATCAAACAGTAGGAAGGATACTAATCAAACAGCAGGAAGGATACTAATCAAACAGCAGGAAGGTTACTAATCAAACAGCAGGAAGGATACTAATCAAACAGCAGGAAGGATACTAATCAAACAGGAAGGATACTAATCAAACAGCAGGAAGGATACTAATCAAACAGCAGGAAGGATACTAATCAAACAGCAGGAAGGATACTAATCAAACAGCAGGAAGGATACTAATCAAACAGCAGGAAGGATACTAATCAAACAGCAGGAAGGATACTAATCAAACAGCAGGAAGGATACTAATCAAACAGCAGGAAGGATACTAATCAAACAGCAGGAAGGATACTAATCAAACAGCAGGAAGGATACTAATCAAACAGGAAGGATACTAATCAAACAGCAGGAAGGTTACTAATCAAACAGCAGGAAGGATACTAATCAAACAGCAGGAAGGATACTAATCAAACAGCAGGAAGGATACTAATCAAACAGCAGGAAGGATACTAATCAAACAGCAGGAAGGATACTAATCAAACAGCAGGAAGGATACTAATCAAACAGCAGGAAGGTTACTAATCAAACAGGAAGGATACTAATCAAACAGCAGGAAGGATACTAATCAAACAGGAAGGATACTAATCAAACAGTAGGAAGGATACTAATCAAACAGCAGGAAGGATACTAATCAAACAGCAGGAAGGATACTAATCAAACAGCAGGAAGGATACTAATCAAACAGCAGGAAGGATACTAATCAAACAGCAGGAAGGTTACTAATCAAACAGGAAGGATACTAATCAAACAGCAGGAAGGTTACTAATCAAACAGGAAGGATACTAATCAAACAGTAGGAAGGATACTAATCAAACAGTAGGAAGGATACTAATCAAACAGCAGGAAGGTTACTAATCAAACAGCAGGAAGGTTACTAATCAAACAGGAAGGATACTAATCAAACAGTAGGAAGGATACTAATCAAACAGTAGGAAGGATACTAATCAAACAGCAGGAAGGATACTAATCAAACAGCAGGAAGGTTACTAATCAAACAGCAGGAAGGATACTAATCAAACAGCAGGAAGGATACTAATCAAACAGGAAGGATACTAATCAAACAGCAGGAAGGATACTAATCAAACAGCAGGAAGGATACTAATCAAACAGCAGGAAGGATACTAATCAAACAGCAGGAAGGATACTAATCAAACAGCAGGAAGGATACTAATCAAACAGCAGGAAGGATACTAATCAAACAGCAGGAAGGATACTAATCAAACAGCAGGAAGGATACTAATCAAACAGCAGGAAGGATACTAATCAAACAGCAGGAAGGATACTAATCAAACAGCAGGAAGGATACTAATCAAACAGCAGGAAGGATACTAATCAAACAGCAGGAAGGATACTAATCAAACAGCAGGAAGGATACTAATCAAACAGCAGGAAGGATACTAATCAAACAGCAGGAAGGATACTAATCAAACAGCAGGAAGGATACTAATCAAACAGCAGGAAGGTTACTAATCAAACAGGAAGGATACTAATCAAACAGCAGGAAGGATACTAATCAAACAGCAGGAAGGATACTAATCAAACAGTAGGAAGGATACTAATCAAACAGTAGGAAGGATACTAATCAAACAGCAGGAAGGATACTAATCAAACAGCAGGAAGGTTACTAATCAAACAGCAGGAAGGATACTAATCAAACAGCAGGAAGGATACTAATCAAACAGCAGGAAGGATACTAATCAAACAGCAGGAAGGATACTAATCAAACAGCAGGAAGGATACTAATCAAACAGCAGGAAGGATACTAATCAAACAGCAGGAAGGATACTAATCAAACAGCAGGAAGGATACTAATCAAACAGCAGGAAGGATACTAATCAAACAGCAGGAAGGATACTAATCAAACAGCAGGAAGGATACTAATCAAACAGCAGGAAGGATACTAATCAAACAGCAGGAAGGATACTAATCAAACAGCAGGAAGGATACTAATCAAACAGGAAGGATACTAATCAAACAGCAGGAAGGTTACTAATCAAACAGGAAGGATACTAATCAAACAGTAGGAAGGATACTAATCAAACAGTAGGAAGGATACTAATCAAACAGCAGGAAGGATACTAATCAAACAGGAAGGATACTAATCAAACAGCAGGAAGGATACTAATCAAACAGCAGGAAGGATACTAATCAAACAGCAGGAAGGATACTAATCAAACAGCAGGAAGGATACTAATCAAACAGGAAGGATACTAATCAAACAGTAGGAAGGATACTAATCAAACAGCAGGAAGGATACTAATCAAACAGCAGGAAGGATACTAATCAAACAGCAGGAAGGTTACTAATCAAACAGCAGGAAGGATACTAATCAAACAGCAGGAAGGATACTAATCAAACAGGAAGGATACTAATCAAACAGCAGGAAGGATACTAATCAAACAGCAGGAAGGATACTAATCAAACAGCAGGAAGGATACTAATCAAACAGGAAGGATACTAATCAAACAGTAGGAAGGATACTAATCAAACAGCAGGAAGGTTACTAATCAAACAGCAGGAAGGATACTAATCAAACAGCAGGAAGGATACTAATCAAACAGCAGGAAGGATACTAATCAAACAGCAGGAAGGATACTAATCAAACAGCAGGAAGGTTACTAATCAAACAGGAAGGATACTAATCAAACAGCAGGAAGGTTACTAATCAAACAGGAAGGATACTAATCAAACAGTAGGAAGGATACTAATCAAACAGTAGGAAGGATACTAATCAAACAGCAGGAAGGATACTAATCAAACAGCAGGAAGGTTACTAATCAAACAGGAAGGATACTAATCAAACAGTAGGAAGGATACTAATCAAACAGTAGGAAGGATACTAATCAAACAGCAGGAAGGATACTAATCAAACAGCAGGAAGGATACTAATCAAACAGCAGGAAGGATACTAAAATCAAACAGCAGGAAGGATACTAATCAAACAGGAAGGATACTAATCAAACAGCAGGAAGGATACTAATCAAACAGCAGGAAGGATACTAATCAAACAGCAGGAAGGTTACTAATCAAACAGCAGGAAGGATACTAATCAAACAGCAGGAAGGATACTAATCAAACAGCAGGAAGGATACTAATCAAACAGCAGGAAGGATACTAATCAAACAGCAGGAAGGATACTAATCAAACAGCAGGAAGGATACTAATCAAACAGCAGGAAGGATACTAATCAAAAGCAGGAAGGATACTAATCAAACAGCAGGAAGGTTACTAATCAAAAGCAGGAAGGATACTAATCAAACAGCAGGAAGGATACTAATCAAACAGCAGGAAGGATACTAATCAAACAGCAGGAAGGATACTAATCAAACAGCAGGAAGGATACTAATCAAACAGCAGGAAGGATACTAATCAAACAGCAGGAAGGATACTAATCAAACAGCAGGAAGGATACTAATCAAACAGCAGGAAGGTTAATAATCAAACAGCAGGAAGGATACTAATCAAACAGCAGGAAGGATACTAATCAAACAGCAGGAAGGTTACTAATCAAAAAGCAGGAAGGATACTAATCAAACAGCAGGAAGGATACTAATCAAACAGCAGGAAGGTTACTAATCAAACAGCAGGAAGGATACTAATCAAACAGCAGGAAGGTTACTAATCAAACAGCAGGAAGGATACTAATCAAACAGGAAGGATACTAATCAAACAGCAGGAAGGTTACTAATCAAACAGGAAGGATACTAATCAAACAGTAGGAAGGATACTAATCAAACAGTAGGAAGGATACTAATCAAACAGCAGGAAGGATACTAATCAAACAGCAGGAAGGATACTAATCAAACAGCAGGAAGGATACTAATCAAACAGCAGGAAGGATACTAATCAAACAGCAGGAAGGTTACTAATCAAACAGCAGGAAGGATACTAATCAAACAGCAGGAAGGATACTAATCAAACAGCAGGAAGGATACTAATCAAACAGCAGGAAGGTTACTAATCAAACAGCAGGAAGGATACTAATCAAACAGCAGGAAGGTTACTAATCAAACAGCAGGAAGGATACTAATCAAACAGTAGGAAGGATACTAATCAAACAGCAGGAAGGATACTAATCAAACAGTAGGAAGGATACTAATCAAACAGCAGGAAGGATACTAATCAAACAGCAGGAAGGATACTAATCAAACAGCAGGAAGGATACTAATCAAACAGTAGGAAGGATACTAATCAAACAGTAGGAAGGATACTAATCAAACAGCAGAAAGGATACTAATCAAACAGCAGGAAGGTTACTAATCAAACAGCAGGAAGGATACTAATCAAACAGCAGGAAGGATACTAATCAAAGCAGGAAGGATACTAATCAAACAGCAGGAAGGATACTAATCAAACAGCAGGAAGGATACTAATCAAACAGCAGGAAGGTTACTAATCAAACAGCAGGAAGGATACTAATCAAACAGCAGGAAGGTTACTAATCAAAAGCAGGAAGGATACTAATCAAACAGTAGGAAGGATACTAATCAAACAGTAGGAAGGATACTAATCAAACAGCAGGAAGGATACTAATCAAACAGCAGGAAGGATACTAATCAAACAGCAGGAAGGATACTAATCAAACAGCAGGAAGGATACTAATCAAACAGCAGGAAGGATACTAATCAAACAGTAGGAAGGATACTAATCAAACAGCAGGAAGGATACTAATCAAACAGCAGGAAGGTTACTAATCAAACAGCAGGAAGGATACTAATCAAACAGCAGGAAGGATACTAATCAAACAGCAGGAAGGATACTAATCAAACAGCAGGAAGGATACTAATCAAACAGCAGGAAGGTTACTAATCAAACAGCAGGAAGGATACTAATCAAACAGCAGGAAGGATACTAATCAAACAGCAGGAAGGATACTAATCAAAAAGCAGGAAGGATACTAATCAAACAGCAGGAAGGATACTAATCAAACAGCAGGAAGGATACTAATCAAACAGCAGGAAGGATACTAATCAAACAGCAGGAAGGATACTAATCAAACAGCAGGAAGGATACTAATCAAACAGCAGGAAGGATACTAATCAAACAGCAGGAAGGATACTAATCAAACAGTAGGAAGGATACTAATCAAACAGTAGGAAGGATACTAATCAAACAGCAGGAAGGTTACTAATCAAACAGCAGGAAGGATACTAATCAAACAGCAGGAAGGATACTAATCAAACAGCAGGAAGGATACTAATCAAACAGCAGGAAGGATACTAATCAAACAGCAGGAAGGATACTAATCAAACAGCAGGAAGGTTACTAATCAAACAGGAAGGATACTAATCAAACAGCAGGAAGGTTACTAATCAAACAGGAAGGATACTAATCAAACAGTAGGAAGGATACTAATAAAACAGTAGGAAGGATACTAATCAAACAGTAGGAAGGATACTAATCAAACAGCAGGAAGGTTACTAATCAAACAGCAGGAAGGTTACTAATCAAACAGGAAGGATACTAATCAAACAGTAGGAAGGATACTAATCAAACAGTAGGAAGGATACTAATCAAACAGCAGGAAGGATACTAATCAAACAGCAGGAAGGATACTAATCAAACAGCAGGAAGGATACTAATCAAACAGCAGGAAGGATACTAATCAAACAGCAGGAAGGATACTAATCAAACAGCAGGAAGGATACTAATCAAACAGCAGGAAGGATACTAATCAAACAGCAGGAAGGATACTAATCAAACAGCAGGAAGGATACTAATCAAACAGCAGGAAGGATACTAATCAAACAGCAGGAAGGATACTAATCAAAAGCAGGAAGGATACTAATCAAACAGCAGGAAGGATACTAATCAAACAGCAGGAAGGATACTAATCAAACAGCAGGAAGGATACTAATCAAACAGCAGGAAGGATACTAATCAAACAGCAGGAAGGATACTAATCAAACAGCAGGAAGGATACTAATCAAACAGCAGGAAGGATACTAATCAAACAGCAGGAAGGATACTAATCAAACAGCAGGAAGGATACTAATCAAACAGCAGGAAGGATACTAATCAAACAGCAGGAAGGATACTAATCAAACAGCAGGAAGGATACTAATCAAACAGCAGGAAGGATACTAATCAAACAGCAGGAAGGATACTAATCAAACAGCAGGAAGGATACTAATCAAACAGCAGGAAGGATACTAATCAAACAGCAGGAAGGATACTAATCAAACAGCAGGAAGGATACTAATCAAACAGCAGGAAGGATACTAATCAAACAGCAGGAAGGATACTAATCAAACAGCAGGAAGGATACTAATCAAACAGCAGGAAGGATACTAATCAAACAGCAGGAAGGTTACTAATCAAACAGCAGGAAGGATACTAATCAAACAGCAGGAAGGATACTAATCAAACAGCAGGAAGGATACTAATCAAACAGCAGGAAGGATACTAATCAAACAGTAGGAAGGATACTAATCAAACAGTAGGAAGGATACTAATCAAACAGCAGGAAGGTTACTAATCAAACAGCAGGAAGGTTACTAATCAAACAGGAAGGATACTAATCAAACAGTAGGAAGGATACTAATCAAACAGTAGGAAGGATACTAATCAAACAGCAGGAAGGATACTAATCAAACAGCAGGAAGGTTACTAATCAAACAGCAGGAAGGATACTAATCAAACAGCAGGAAGGATACTAATCAAACAGCAGGAAGGATACTAATCAAACAGCAGGAAGGATACTAATCAAACAGCAGGAAGGTTACTAATCAAACAGCAGGAAGGATACTAATCAAACAGCAGGAAGGATACTAATCAAACAGCAGGAAGGTTACTAATCAAAAAGCAGGAAGGATACTAATCAAACAGCAGGAAGGATACTAATCAAACAGCAGGAAGGTTACTAATCAAACAGCAGGAAGGATACTAATCAAACAGCAGGAAGGTTACTAATCAAACAGCAGGAAGGATACTAATCAAACAGCAGGAAGGATACTAATCAAACAGCAGGAAGGTTACTAATCAAAAGCAGGAAGGATACTAATCAAACAGCAGGAAGGATACTAATCAAACAGTAGGAAGGATACTAATCAAACAGCAGGAAGGATACTAATCAAACAGCAGGAAGGTTACTAATCAAACAGCAGGAAGGATACTAATCAAACAGCAGGAAGGATACTAATCAAACAGCAGGAAGGATACTAATCAAACAGCAGGAAGGATACTAATCAAACAGCAGGAAGGATACTAATCAAACAGCAGGAAGGATACTAATCAAACAGCAGGAAGGTTACTAATCAAACAGCAGGAAGGATACTAATCAAACAGCAGGAAGGATACTAATCAAACAGCAGGAAGGATACTAATCAAACAGCAGGAAGGTTACTAATCAAACAGCAGGAAGGATACTAATCAAACAGCAGGAAGGATACTAATCAAACAGCAGGAAGGATACTAATCAAACAGCAGGAAGGATACTAATCAAACAGCAGGAAGGATACTAATCAAACAGCAGGAAGGATACTAATCAAACAGCAGGAAGGATACTAATCAAACAGCAGGAAGGATACTAATCAAACAGCAGGAAGGATACTAATCAAACAGCAGGAAGGATACTAATCAAACAGCAGGAAGGATACTAATCAAACAGCAGGAAGGTTACTAATCAAACAGCAGGAAGGATACTAATCAAACAGCAGGAAGGATACTAATCAAACAGCAGGAAGGATACTAATCAAACAGCAGGAAGGATACTAATCAAACAGCAGGAAGGATACTAATCAAACAGCAGGAAGGATACTAATCAAACAGCAGGAAGGATACTAATCAAACAGCAGGAAGGATACTAATCAAACAGTAGGAAGGATACTAATCAAACAGTAGGAAGGATACTAATCAAACAGCAGGAAGGATACTAATCAAACAGCAGGAAGGTTACTAATCAAACAGCAGGAAGGATACTAATCAAACAGCAGGAAGGATACTAATCAAACAGCAGGAAGGATACTAATCAAAAGCAGGAAGGATACTAATCAAACAGCAGGAAGGTTACTAATCAAAAGCAGGAAGGATACTAATCAAACAGTAGGAAGGATACTAATCAAACAGTAGGAAGGATACTAATCAAACAGCAGGAAGGATACTAATCAAACAGCAGGAAGGATACTAATCAAACAGCAGGAAGGTTACTAATCAAACAGCAGGAAGGATACTAATCAAACAGTAGGAAGGATACTAATCAAACAGTAGGAAGGATACTAATCAAACAGCAAGAAGGATACTAATCAAACAGCAGGAAGGTTACTAATCAAACAGGAAGGATACTAATAAAACAGCAGGAAGGTTACTAATCAAACAGGAAGGATACTAATCAAACAGTAGGAAGGATACTAATAAAACAGTAGGAAGGATACTAATCAAACAGTAGGAAGGATACTAATCAAACAGCAGGAAGGATACTAATCAAACAGCAGGAAGGATACTAATCAAAAGCAGGAAGGATACTAATCAAACAGCAGGAAGGATACTAATCAAACAGTAGGAAGGATACTAATCAAACAGCAGGAAGGATACTAATCAAACAGCAGGAAGGATACTAATCAAACAGCAGGAAGGATACTAATCAAACAGCAGGAAGGATACTAATCAAACAGCAGGAAGGTTACTAATCAAACAGCAGGAAGGATACTAATCAAACAGCAGGAAGGATACTAATCAAACAGCAGGAAGGATACTAATCAAACAGCAGGAAGGATACTAATCAAACAGCAGGAAGGATACTAATCAAACAGCAGGAAGGATACTAATCAAACAGCAGGAAGGATACTAATCAAACAGCAGGAAGGTTACTAATCAAACAGCAGGAAGGATACTAATAAAACAGCAGGAAGGTTACTAATCAAACAGGAAGGATACTAATCAAACAGTAGGAAGGATACTAATCAAACAGTAGGAAGGATACTAATCAAACAGTAGGAAGGATACTAATCAAACAGCAGGAAGGATACTAATCAAACAGCAGGAAGGATACTAATCAAACAGGAAGGATACTAATCAAACAGTAGGAAGGATACTAATCAAACAGTAGGAAGGATACTAATCAAACAGCAGGAAGGATACTAATCAAACAGCAGGAAGGATACTAATCAAACAGCAGGAAGGATACTAATCAAACAGCAGGAAGGATACTAATCAAACAGCAGGAAGGATACTAATCAAACAGCAGGAAGGATACTAATCAAACAGCAGGAAGGATACTAATCAAACAGCAGGAAGGATACTAATCAAACAGGAAGGATACTAATCAAACAGTAGGAAGGATACTAATCAAACAGCAGGAAGGTTACTAATCAAACAGCAGGAAGGATACTAATCAAACAGGAAGGATACTAATCAAACAGCAGGAAGGATACTAATCAAACAGTAGGAAGGATACTAATCAAACAGTAGGAAGGATACTAATCAAACAGCAGGAAGGTTACTAATCAAACAGCAGGAAGGTTACTAATCAAACAGGAAGGATACTAATAAAACAGTAGGAAGGATACTAATCAAACAGTAGGAAGGATACTAATCAAACAGCAGGAAGGATACTAATCAAACAGCAGGAAGGATACTAATCAAACAGCAGGAAGGATACTAATCAAACAGCAGGAAGGATACTAATCAAACAGCAGGAAGGATACTAATCAAACAGCAGGAAGGATACTAATCAAACAGCAGGAAGGATACTAATCAAACAGCAGAAGGATACTAATCAAACAGCAGGAAGGATACTAATCAAACAGCAGGAAGGATACTAATCAAACAGCAGGAAGGATACTAATCAAACAGCAGGAAGGATACTAATCAAACAGCAGGAAGGATACTAATCAAACAGCAGGAAGGATACTAATCAAACAGCAGGAAGGATACTAATCAAACAGCAGGAAGGATACTAATCAAACAGCAGGAAGGATACTAATCAAACAGCAGGAAGGATACTAATCAAACAGCAGGAAGGATACTAATCAAACAGCAGGAAGGATACTAATCAAACAGCAGGAAGGATACTAATCAAACAGCAGGAAGGATACTAATCAAACAGCAGGAAGGATACTAATCAAACAGCAGGAAGGATACTAATCAAACAGCAGGAAGGATACTAATCAAACAGCAGGAAGGATACTAATCAAACAGCAGGAAGGTTACTAATCAAACAGCAGGAAGGATACTAATCAAACAGCAGGAAGGATACTAATCAAAAGCAGGAAGGATACTAATCAAACAGCAGGAAGGATACTAATCAAACAGCAGGAAGGTTACTAATCAAACAGCAGGAAGGATACTAATCAAACAGCAGGAAGGATACTAATCAAACAGCAGGAAGGTTACTAATCAAACAGCAGGAAGGATACTAATCAAACAGCAGGAAGGATACTAATCAAACAGCAGGAAGGATACTAATCAAACAGCAGGAAGGATACTAATCAAACAGCAGGAAGGATACTAATCAAACAGCAGGAAGGATACTAATCAAACAGCAGGAAGGATACTAATCAAACAGCAGGAAGGATACTAATCAAACAGCAGGAAGGATACTAATCAAACAGTAGGAAGGATACTAATCAAACAGCAGGAAGGATACTAATCAAACAGCAGGAAGGATACTAATCAAACAGCAGGAAGGATACTAATCAAACAGCAGGAAGGATACTAATCAAACAGCAGGAAGGATACTAATCAAACAGCAGGAAGGATACTAATCAAACAGCAGGAAGGATACTAATCAAACAGCAGGAAGGATACTAATCAAACAGCAGGAAGGTTACTAATCAAACAGCAGGAAGGATACTAATCAAACAGCAGGAAGGATACTAATCAAACAGGAAGGATACTAATCAAACAGTAGGAAGGATACTAATCAAACAGCAGGAAGGTTACTAATCAAACAGCAGGAAGGATACTAATCAAACAGTAGGAAGGATACTAATCAAACAGTAGGAAGGATACTAATCAAACAGTAGGAAGGATACTAATCAAACAGCAGGAAGGATACTAATCAAACAGCAGGAAGGTTACTAATCAAACAGCAGGAAGGATACTAATCAAACAGCAGGAAGGATACTAATCAAACAGCAGGAAGGATACTAATCAAACAGCAGGAAGGATACTAATCAAACAGCAGGAAGGATACTAATCAAACAGCAGGAAGGATACTAATCAAACAGCAGGAAGGATACTAATCAAACAGCAGGAAGGATACTAATCAAACAGCAGGAAGGATACTAATCAAACAGCAGGAAGGATACTAATCAAACAGCAGGAAGGTTACTAATCAAACAGGAAGGATACTAATCAAACAGCAGGAAGGATACTAATCAAACAGGAAGGATACTAATCAAACAGCAGGAAGGATACTAATCAAACAGCAGGAAGGATACTAATCAAACAGCAGGAAGGATACTAATCAAACAGCAGGAAGGATACTAATCAAACAGCAGGAAGGTTACTAATCAAACAGCAGGAAGGTTACTAATCAAACAGCAGGAAGGATACTAATCAAACAGCAGGAAGGTTACTAATCAAACAGGAAGGATACTAATCAAACAGTAGGAAGGATACTAATCAAACAGTAGGAAGGATACTAATCAAACAGCAGGAAGGATACTAATCAAACAGCAGGAAGGTTACTAATCAAACAGCAGGAAGGTTACTAATCAAACAGGAAGGATACTAATCAAACAGTAGGAAGGATACTAATCAAACAGTAGGAAGGATACTAATCAAACAGCAGGAAGGATACTAATCAAACAGCAGGAAGGATACTAATCAAACAGCAGGAAGGATACTAATCAAACAGCAGGAAGGATACTAATCAAACAGCAGGAAGGATACTAATCAAACAGCAGGAAGGTTACTAATCAAACAGCAGGAAGGATACTAATCAAACAGCAGGAAGGATACTAATCAAACAGCAGGAAGGATACTAATCAAACAGCAGGAAGGTTACTAATCAAACAGCAGGAAGGATACTAATCAAACAGCAGGAAGGATACTAATCAAACAGCAGGAAGGATACTAATCAAACAGCAGGAAGGATACTAATCAAAGAGCAGGAAGGATACTAATCAAACAGCAGGAAGGATACTAATCAAACAGCAGGAAGGATACTAATCAAACAGCAGGAAGGATACTAATCAAACAGCAGGAAGGATACTAATCAAACAGCAGGAAGGATACTAATCAAACAGCAGGAAGGTTACTAATCAAACAGCAGGAAGGATACTAATCAAACAGCAGGAAGGATACTAATCAAACAGCAGGAAGGATACTAATCAAACAGCAGGAAGGATACTAATCAAACAGCAGGAAGGATACTAATCAAACAGCAGGAAGGATACTAATCAAACAGCAGGAAGGATACTAATCAAACAGCAGGAAGGATTCTAATCAAACAGCAGGAAGGATACTAATCAAACAGCAGGAAGGATACTAATCAAACAGGAAGGATACTAATCAAACAGCAGGAAGGATACTAATCAAACAGCAGGAAGGATACTAATCAAACAGCAGGAAGGATACTAATCAAACAGCAGGAAGGATACTAATCAAACAGCAGGAAGGATACTAATCAAACAGCAGGAAGGATACTAATCAAACAGCAGGAAGGATACTAATCAAACAGCAGGAAGGATACTAATCAAACAGCAGGAAGGATACTAATCAAACAGCAGGAAGGATACTAATCAAACAGCAGGAAGGATACTAATCAAACAGCAGGAAGGATACTAATCAAACAGCAGGAAGGATACTAATCAAAAGCAGGAAGGATACTAATCAAACAGCAGGAAGGATACTAATCAAACAGCAGGAAGGATACTAATCAAACAGCAGGAAGGTTACTAATCAAACAGCAGGAAGGATACTAATCAAACAGCAGGAAGGATACTAATCAAACAGCAGGAAGGATACTAATCAAACAGCAGGAAGGATACTAATCAAACAGCAGGAAGGATACTAATCAAACAGCAGGAAGGATACTAATCAAACAGCAGGAAGGTTACTAATCAAACAGCAGGAAGGATACTAATCAAACAGCAGGAAGGATACTAATCAAACAGCAGGAAGGATACTAATCAAACAGCAGGAAGGATACTAATCAAACAGCAGGAAGGTTACTAATCAAACAGCAGGAAGGATACTAATCAAACAGCAGGAAGGATACTAATCAAACAGCAGGAAGGATACTAATCAAACAGCAGGAAGGATACTAATCAAACAGCAGGAAGGATACTAATCAAACAGCAGGAAGGATACTAATCAAACAGCAGGAAGGTTACTAATCAAACAGCAGGAAGGATTACTAATCAAACAGCAGGAAGGATACTAATCAAACAGCAGGAAGGATACTAATCAAACAGCAGGAAGGATACTAATCAAACAGCAGGAAGGTTACTAATCAAACAGCAGGAAGGATACTAATCAAACAGCAGGAAGGTTACTAATCAAACAGCAGGAAGGATACTAATCAAACAGCAGGAAGGATACTAATCAAACAGCAGGAAGGATACTAATCAAACAGCAGGAAGGTTACTAATCAAACAGCAGGAAGGATACTAATTG
>NW_025547342.1:0-12500 GCF_905237065.1 Salmo salar
TACGTTCTAGTTCATTATATTTCTATGGGTGGGTTATCGAATGGGAATGTACTGTACGTTCTAGTTCATTATATTTCTATGGGTGGGTTATTGAATGGGAATGTACTGTACGTTCTAGTTCATTATATTTCTATGGGTGGGTTATCGAATGGGAATGTACTGTACGTTCTAGTTCATTATATTTCTATGGGTGGGTTATCGAATGGGAATGTACTGTACGTTCTAGTTCATTATATTTCTATGGGTGGGTTATCGAATGGGAATGTACTGTACGTTCTAGTTCATTATATTTCTATGGGTGGGTTATCGAATGGGAATGTACTGTACGTTCTAGTTCATTATATTTCTATGGGTGGGTTATCGAATGGGAATGTACTGTACGTTCTAGTTCATTATATTTCTATGGGTGGGTTATCGAATGGGAATGTACTGTACGTTCTAGTTCATTATATTTCTATGGGTGGGTTATCGAATGGGAATGTACTGTACGTTCTAGTTCATTATATTTCTATGGGTGGGTTATCGAATGGGAATGTACTGTACGTTCTAGTTCATTATATTTCTATGGGTGGGTTATCGAATGGGAATGTACTGTACGTTCTAGTTCATTATATTTCTATGGGTGGGTTATCGAATGGGAATGTACTGTACGTTCTAGTTCATTATATTTCTATGGGTGGGTTATCGAATGGGAATGTACTGTACGTTCTAGTTCATTATATTTCTATGGGTGGGTTATCGAATGGGAATGTACTGTACGTTCTAGTTCATTATATTTCTATGGGTGGGTTATCGAATGGGAATGTACTGTACGTTCTAGTTCATTATATTTCTATGGGTGGGTTTCAGCATCTTTGTCTTCAGAAGAGGTTGTGGTGGTTTTCATATGAAAGTGAGGAAATTAATCCACAAGGAGCTGACTCAATTCATGTGATACACAGAATAGATTTAAAATGTATTCAGTCCAATCTGCCCTGCATGACCACAGCTTTTTCTACACAGGAGAACATTGATAGTAATTAATGGTGGTTTGTCTATAATCTAACACGATTCTTCTCTGCTTGGCATGAAAGGAGATGGATTGGCCCTAAGATAGACCAGCAGCCTGTCCAGGGGGTGTCCTGGTACATCAAGCTGTCTCACTACAGAAACAGGATATAGACTAGTGTCCTGTCTAGGGGGTGTCCTGGTACATCAAGCTGTCTCACTACAGAAACAGGATATAGACTAGTGTCCTGTCCAGGGGGTGTCCTGGTACATCAAGCTGCCTCACTACAGGAAACAGGATATAGACTAGTGTCCTGTCCAGGGGGTGTCCTGGTACATCAAGCTGTCTCACTACAGGAAACAGGATATAGACTAGTGTCCTGTCCAGGGGGTGTCCTGGTACATCAAGCTGCCTCACTACAGTAACAGGAGATAGACTAGTGTCCTGTCCAGGGGGTGTCCTGGTACATCAAGCTGTCTCACTACAGAAACAGGATATAGACTAGTGTCCTGTCTAGGGGGTGTCCTGGTACATCAAGCTGTCTCACTACAGAAACAGGAGATAGACTAGTGTCCTGTCCAGGGGGTGTCCTGGTACATCAAGCTGTCTCACTACAGAAACAGGATATAGACTAGTGTCCTGTCTAGGGGGTGTCCTGGTACATCAAGCTGTCTCACTACAGAAACAGGATATAGACTAGTGTCCTGTCCAGGGGGTGTCCTGGTACATCAAGCTGCCTCACTACAGGAAACAGGATATAGACTAGTGTCCTGTCCAGGGGGTGTCCTGGTACATCAAGCTGCCTCACTACAGGAAACAGGATATAGACTAGTGTCCTGTCCAGGGGGTGTCCTGGTACATCAAGCTGCCTCACTACAGGAAACAGGATATAGACTAGTGTCCTGTCCAGGGGGTGTCCTGGTACATCAAGCTGTCTCACTACAGAAAACAGGAGATAGACTAGTGTCCTGTCCAGGGGGTGTCCTGGTACATCAAGCTGTCTCACTACAGGAAACAGGATATAGACTAGTGTCCTGTCCAGGGGTGTCCTGGTACATCAAGCTGTCTCACTACAGGAAACAGGATATAGACTAGTGTCCTGTCCAGGGGGTGTCCTGGTACATCAAGCTATCTCACTACAGTAACAGGATATAGACTAGTGTCCTGTCCAGGGGGTGTCCTGGTACATCAAGCTGTCTCACTACAGGAAACAGGATATAGACTAGTGTCCTGTCCAGGGGGTGTCCTGGTACATCAAGCTGTCTCACTACAGGAAACAGGATATAGACTAGTGTCCTGTCCAGGGGGTGTCCTGGTACATCAAGCTATCTCACTACAGTAACAGGATATAGACTAGTGTCCTGTCCAGGGGGTGTCCTGGTACATCAAGCTGTCTCACTACAGGAAACAGGATATAGACTAGTGTCCTGAGCCCACACGGCAGGAGTCTAAGACTCACTTGTGTTTGCCTCCTCCACTTTGATGGTTCACGTGACAACAAGATCAAATCAAATTTTATTGGTCACATACACATGGTTAGCAGATGTTAATGCGAGTGTAGCGAAATGCTGGTAGATGGAAAATACAAAACGATATAACCCCTTGAACCACCGAAGTTCAAATAAATACAATTCAAATCTATAACAACAACCATCAAAAGTCCTAAAAACCCAACCAATCTGAACTAAACAACTTCTGAAGTGAAGGACTCCTGATGACTACAAGGGATGCATCCCAAATGACACCCTTATTCTCTAGCCACTGCACCGCTTTGACAAGGGCCCATAGGGAAACCGACAGGGCCCTGATCAAAACAAGTGCACTACATGGAGGGGGGCGCCATTTATGATGTCGCCATGGCCACCATCCCAGTGTTTGTCACTCAAGTCTTTCCTGAAGTCCCGTCCCTAAACCCCACTCACCCAATAGATTTCCTGAAAAGTTGACTGGCAGGACGATGGCCACTGAGAGCACGCCCACCACCACAAGCAGACCAATGATGTGCCTCTGGAAGGAGAGGTAGTGCACTGCATCCTCCCCACACTTCTCCCTGATCTCCTCATCCCTGGAGAGAGACAGAAACACAGAGAGACAGACAGAGACAGAGAGACAGACAAAGAGAGACAGACAGAGAGAGAGAGAGACAGAGAGAGACACAGAGAGAGAGAGAGAGACAGAGAGAGAGAGACAGAGAGAGAGAGACAGAGAGAGAGAGACAGAAACACAGAGAGAGAGAGACAGAAACACAGAGAGAGAGACATTAACACAGAGAGAGACAGAAACACAGAGACAGAGAAAGACAGACAGAGACAGACAGAGACACACAGAGAGAGAGACAGAAACACAGAGAGACAGAGAGAGACAGACAGACAGAGACACACAGAGAGAGAGACAGACAGACAGAGACACACAGAGAGAGAGACAGAAACACAGAGAGAGAGACAGAAACACAGAGAGACAGAGAGAGACAGAGACAGAGAGAGACAGACAGAGAGAGACAAACAGAGACAGAGAGACAAACAGAGACAGAGAGACAGAGAGAATGTATTTTATTTAATTTTTTGGAATCTTTATTTAACCATGAAAGTCACTGAGACAGAGTATTTAATACAAGAACACAGTCAGAGAGATACTAACCAGGGTCCAGTTAAACTCACAAAAGACAAATTACTAAATTCCAACCTCATTTTAACTCTTGCTGCCCCCCACACACACCACACACACACACACACCACACACACACACACACACACACACACACACACACACACACACTTGAGAACGACTGATATTGATTTTTTTAGGGCCGATGCCGATAATGATTTTTGGGGGTCAAGGAGGCCGATGGATGATATTTTAGGCCGATATTCAATATGTAAATGTTGATGACAACATTTCCCAGAGACAGCAATGCATGCATTAACGTAGAAATTTTCAAATCAATGGCGGTTTTAAAATATTCACTGCTGTTAGTTTGAGAATATAAAATAACATCTATTCAGGGCAAATAGGTCGTAATGATTTGTGATCAAGGGAACTACACTGAACAAAAAATATAAAACGCAACATGTAAAATGTTGGTCCCGTGTTTCATGAGATGAAGTTAAAGATCCCAGAAATGTTCCATACGCACAAAAAGCTTATTTATTTCAAATTTGATGCACAAATTTATTTACTTCCTTGTTAGTGAGCATTTCTCCTTTGCCAAGATAATCCATCCACCTGACAGATGTGGCATATCAAGAAGCTGATTAAACAGCATGATCATTACACAGGTGCACCTTGTGTTGGGGACAATAAAAGGCCACTCTAAAATGTGCAGTTTTGTCAAACAACACAATACCATAGATGTCTCAAGTTTTGAGGGAGCGTGCAATTGGCTGACTGCAGGAAAGTCCACCAGAGCTGTTGCCAGAGAATTAAATGTTAATTTCTCTACCATAAGCCCCCTCCATGGTTGTTTTAGAGAATTTGTCAGCACGTCCAACCGGCCTCACAGCAGCAGACCGTGTGTATGGCGTCGTGTGGGCGAGCAGTTTGCTGATGTCAATGTTGTAAACAAGAGTGCACCATGGTGGCGGTGGGTTATGGTACGGGCAGGCATCGGATAATGAACACAATTGATTTTATCGATGGCAATTTTAAATGCACAAAGATAGTTACGAGATCCTGAGGCCCCGTTGTCGTGCCGTTCATCCTCCTCCATCACCTCATGTTTCAGCATGACGATGCACGGCCCCATGTCACAAGGATCTGGACACAATTCCTGGAAGCTGAAAACGTCCCAGTTCTTCCATTGGCCTGCATACTCACCAGACATGTCACCCATTGAGCATGTTTGGGATGCTCTGGATCGACGTGTACAACAGTATGTTCTAGTTCCAATATCCTGCAACTTCACACAGCCATTGAAGAGGAGTGGGACAACATTCCACAGGTCACAATCAACAGCCTGATCAACTCTATGTGAAGGAGATGTGTCGCGCTGCATGAGGCAAACGGTGGTCACACCAGATACTGACTGGTTTTCTGATCCACATCCCTACCTTTTTATTTAAGGTATCAGTGACCAACAGATGTATATCTGTATTCCCAGTCATGTGAAATCCATAGATTACGGGCCTTAATTTATAAATAATAAATTGACTGATTTCCTTTAATTAACTGTAACTCTGTAAAATCTTTTTTCAAATTGTTGCTTGTTGTGATTCTGTTTTTGTTCAGTATAGTATTTGTAATTTTCCGTGATGGGAAGAAGATAAAAAAAATTGTTCAACTGTCAGGACGAAATTCCAAACAACTCAATTGGCTAGTTCAGCTATCTGTCAATAAATGGGCGGGTTGTAACTTGTATCCTACTGCTGTGATTGGATCGTGTGAGGCTGCAACTCCGCTCCCTTTCACTTGCTACTGTTTACTGCTAATACTATGATAACTAGCTCAAATGGCAATGACATATGCTACCAAACCATAAATGTACATAATATCTAACATGAAGAGTGAGGATAGGAAATCATTTTTTTTTTTTAAATTCTGTCTGAATGACGCAAATCTTTCCGTCGTTTGAGATGTGTAAACTCACACCGATCTACAGCTTTCTTGGTCCATAAACATCCAGGGAGATTCTTAGCTAGCTAAACTTATTGCGTTTTAAAAACGCTTTCTCCCATTTCTCCTATCATCTAATCTGACTATCAGCTACATTGGTCATTAGCTCCTAACTGATATGTTTATCTAGGCAGCTAGTTAGCATATTAGCTAATATAGCTAGCTACCTAACACCGCAGATGAAAGGGTTTGTTATCGTAATCTTTGCTAACAGGTCCACATAGCTGTCTGTTTAGCTAGCTAGCTAGCTAGCTTGCTTATTGCACGCAGGTCCGGGCACGTCCACACAAGCCGTATTAGTAGTGAATTACACTAAATTAATAGATCGATTTTGATCACTGTGTCAATGAATCTGTTTCTCAATACTGCATCTTTCGGTTGGAGAATGAGCTAGCTTGCTGCTGATTTTCGCAGCTAGACATTCCTCAGTGAGTGGTGGCTGGCAGAGCAGCAGTTTTGCTAAGAAAAGAGACTATCAAAGGCTGATGGACAATATCAGCCCGATATATTAGCTCAGCTGATTATCGGTCGTTCTCACACACACACACGCACACGCACGCACACAACTTTATGGGAGACTCACTTTATGCGGAAGATGGCTGTTAACCAGGAGCAGAAGCCCTAGAGAGAGAAGAGATTAGGTTAGATCTGCCGTCAATTAGGTTAGACCAGCTGTAGATTAGATGAGGTTAGATGTGTCACAGATTAGATTTATTAAATCTGCAATAGGTTAGAACAGATCTGCCGTAGGTCAGGTTAGATCTGCAGAAGGTCAGGTTAGATCTGCCGTAGGTCAGGTTAGATCTGCAGAAGGTCAGGTTAGATCTGCAGAAGGTCAGGTTAGATCTGCAGAAGGTCAGGTTAGATCTGCAGAAGGTCAGGTTAGGTCTGCCGTAGGTCAGGTTAGGTCTGCCGTAGGTCAGGTTAGGTCTGCCGAAGGTCAGGTTAGGTCTGCCGAAGGTCAGGTTAGGTCTGCCGAAGGTCAGGTTAGGTCTGCCGTAGGTCAGGTTAGGTCTGCCGTAGGTCAGGTTAGATCTGCAGAAGGTCAGGTTAGATCTGCAGAAGGTCAGGTTAGGTCTGCAGAAGGTCAGGTTATGTCTGCCGTAGGTCAGGTTAGGTCTGCCGTAGGTCAGGTTAGGTCTGCCGAAGGTCAGGTTAGGTCTGCCGAAGGTCAGGTTAGGTCTGCCGAAGATCAGGTTAGGTCTGCCGAAGATCAGGTTAGGTCTGCCGTAGGTCAGGTTAGGTCTGCCGTAGGTCAGGTTAGGTCTGCCGTAGGTCAGGTTAGGTCTGCCGTAGGTCAGGTTAGGTCTGCCGTAGGTCAGGTTAGGTCTGCCGTAGGTTAGGTTAGGTCTGCCGTAGGTTAGGTTAGGTCTGCCGTAGGTTAGATTAGATCTGGGGCGTCAGGTAGCCTAGTGGTTAGAGCGTTGGACTAGTAACCGAAAAGGTTGCAAGATCAAATCACTGAGCTGACAAGGTAAAAATCTGTCATTCTGCCCCTGAACAAGGCAGTTAACCCACTGTTCCTAGGGCATCATTGAAAACAAGAATTTGTCCTTAACTGACTTTCCTAGTTGAATAAAGGTTATAAAACAAATATATATATTGGAATAACGTGGACCCCCCAGGAGTCGCTGCTACTTCTGCAACAGCTAATGAGGATCCTAATAAAATACCAAATAGTAAAACAAAACAAAAAATGTAAACGCATATTTTCTCCTCCGCTCATGACCGCATGTGCTGCCATAGAAATAGAACGAATAGAACGGGCGTCTCTCCCCCCCATTCAAGTCAATGATGGCATAATGGGTGGACTGGCCGCCATGGCAAGTGAACCTATAGGAGCAAAGAACTAAGTAAAATACGTGCTGTGATTGGTTGATTAAACTCAACATTCCATTGCGTGTGCCACATCAGTGAACATCATTTGAATGAACATTCTACATTACCGTGGAAATGATCGCATCACAATACCAGGCGGCCATTGGGAGTGGACCCATGAGTTTACCAGTGAAATTGCCAGGGTTAGAGGTTTCCAAGCCTGTTCTATTCATTATATTTCTGTGTGTGCAGCTGCTGCATTGTGGCCATTCAGTCAGCTGTTCGTTTGACTATATATATATATATATATATATATATAATAAATAATATACACACGTTAAACGGGTATTTCATTCTCATGCCGGTTTCCATCCCCAACTGTCGGTTACACAGTAATTGTACACGCTCTACTGACAATATGAAGTAATTTATTACAAGCACTTTCTCAAACATGTTTTTGTGTTGTAATTTCGTCCAAGTGCAGTGGGTCTGCGGTCTGCAGTTGGCTACGGCAGGTGGTCCACAAATATATTTTCAAATTATGTATTTTTCTTTCCTTTAAAAAAAATAGCAACAGTTGGCAGTATTAATGGTACAAGAAATGTCACGTTACTTTTCACAATGCAAATAGTTTGTGACTCCTCGATGGTGGTCCTCTCCGGAACTGACAAGGTTGGAAACCGCTGCCCTAGCGTAGTCGCTCCACACCCCATGACCCCGGTAAAACCAGGAAGTAGTACTTACGTTGTCTCTCTGCTCAAAGTCCACTGAGCTGGAGACAGAGGTCAGGCGTTCGTAGCGATCGGGAAGGTCTGACGTTATGGCAGACGCCACACTGCGCACACACACAATGTTAAAAGGATACAATTAGTATTAGCTTAGCATTAGCCTAGCGTTCCCCAAAAACAAACCTGATGGAGATCGCTTTAGCATAACACTCCACCCCAAAAAAATGTAAAAAAAAAAATATGATCTCAAATAGTTAGGCTTTGATATCACCATTATAGTACAGTATCAATGGTGTATTTATTTACAGAGTAGTTAGTTCACTGACCACACATGTACTAGGCTCTGAAATGGTCTGGAGAGGCTGGTCCTGGACTGTGTTCACACGGTTGTACCACTTATATTACAATTCTGGAATTTCTGTTTATTTCCTGAATTGACAGAATTGAATGTAACTGACCCGAGACCAGGGTTGAGGTTTTAGTGGGTATTAGATCTACTCCTCTTCAGTGTTGGGATCAGTTACTTGAAAAATATAAATAACATATACAATAGCAGTCAAAAGTTTAAAAAAAAAAACACTCATTCAATGGTTTTTCTTTATTTTTTACTATTTTCTACATTGTAGAATAAAAGTGAAGACATCAAAACTATGAAATAACACATATGGAATCATATAGTAACCCCTCCCCCCCCAAAAAAGTGTTATACAAATCAAAATATATTTTATATTTGAGATTCTTCAAAGTAGTCACCCTTTGCCTCAATGACAGCTTTGCAAACTCTTGGCATTCTCTCAACCAGCTTCATGAGGAATGCTTTTTCAACAGTCTTGAAGGAGTTCCCACATATGCTGAGCACTTGTTGGCTGCTTTTCCTTCACTCTGCGGTCCAACTCATCCCAAACTAATCTCAATTGGGTTGAGGTCGGGTGATTGTGGAGGCCGGGTCATCTGATGCAGCACTCCATCACTCTCCTTCTTGGCCAAATAGCCCTTAAACAGCCTGGAGGTGTGTTTTGGGTCATTGTCCTGCTGAAAAACAAATGATAGTCCCACTAAGCGCAAACCAGATGGGATGGCGTATTGCTGCAGAATACTGTGGTAGCCATGCTGGTTAAGTGTGCCTTGAATTCTAAATAAATCATGGAGGGTGTCACCAGCAAAGCACCCCCAAAACATCATACCACCTCCTCCATGCTTCACGGTGGGAACCACCCATGTGGATATCATCCGTTCACCTACTCTGCGTCTCACAAAAACATGGCGGTTGGAACTAAAAATCTCAAATTTGGACTCATCAGCTCAAAGGACAGATTTCCACCGGTCTAATGTCCATTGCTCGGTTTTCTTGGCTCAAGCAAGTCTCTTCTTCTTATCGATGTCCTTTAGTAGTGGTTTCTTTGCAGCAATTCAACCATGAAGGCCTGATTCACGGAGTCTCCTCTGAACAGTTGATGTTGAGATGTCTGTTAATTGAACTCTGTGAAGCATTTATTTGGGCTGCAATCTGAGGGGCAGTTAACTCTAATGAACTTATCTTCTGCAGCAGAGGTAACTCTGGGTCTTCCTTCACTGTGGCGGTCCTCATGAGAGCCAGTTTCATCATAGCACTTGATGGTTTTTGCGACTGTCGTTTCTCGTTGCTTATTTGAGCTTTTCTTGGCATAATATGGACTTAGTATTTTACCAAATAGGGCTATCTTCTGTATACCACCCCTACCATGTCACAACACAACTGATTGGCTCAAATGCATTAAGAAGGAAAGAAATTCCACAAATTAACTTTTAACAAGGCACACCTGTTAATTGAAATACATTCCAGGTGACTACCTCATGAAGCTGGTTGAGAGGATGCTAAGAGTGTGCAAAGCTGTCATCAAGGCAAAGGGTGGCTACTTTGAAGAAACTCAAATTTAAAGTATATTTTGATTTGTTTAATAACACATTTTTTGATTCCATACATGTTATTTCATAGTTTTAATGTCTTCACTATTATTCTACAATGTAGAAAATATAAAAAATTAAGAAAAACCCTTGAATGGGTAGGTGTGTCTAAACTTTTTGACTGGTACAGTATACACTTTACAATATTACTTTGTGTGAAAAGTAACACGCTATATTACAAGTTATATTCATTTGTAGGCTTGGGCAATATATCGTTTATACCGTAAACCAAGGAATTTCAAAATACCTTTGGTATGATTTTGAACACTGTAAAATAAATATATATTCCTTGCGTGCTACACAACATATTACGACTATAACAAATCTAAGAAGTGTCAAATAAATTATATCTAGCTTAGGGCACCATCTTTGCATTTGGTTTGCCAACTTGCTAATTAAGTGGCTAGATGTCAACATCAAGCTTCTTGGTTACAGCAGAGACGTTCTAGTCTCTACAGATAACATTCCACTCCTTGTCTTCCTGGTTACAGCAGAGACGTTCTAGTCTCTACAGATAATATTCCACTCCTTGTCTTCCTGGTTACAGCAGAGACGTTCTAGTCTCTACAGATAACATTCCACTCCTTGTCTTCCTGGTTACAGCAGAGATGTTCTAGTCTCTACAGATAATATTCCACTCCTTGTCTTCCTGGTTACAGCAGAGACATTCTAGTCTCTACAGATAACATTCCACTCCTTGTCTTCCTGGTTACAGCAGAGACGTTCTAGTCTCTACAGATAACATTCCACTCCTTGTCTTCCTGGTTACAGCAGAGACGTTCTAGTCTCTACAGATAACATTCCACTCCTTGTCTTCCTGGTTACAGCAGAGACGTTCTAGTCTCTACAGATAATATTCCACTCCTTGTCTTCCTGGTTACAGCAGAGACGTTCTAGTCTCTACAGATAACATTCCACTCCTTGTCTTCTTGGTTACAGCAGAGACGTTCTAGTCTCTACAGATAATATTCCACTCCTTGTCTTCCTGGTTACAGCAGAGATGTTCTAGTCTCTACAGATAATATTCCACTCCTTGTCTTCCTGGTTACAGCAGAGACGTTCTAGTCTCTACAGATAACATTCCACTCCTTGTCTTCCTGGTTACAGCAGAGACGTTCTAGTCTCTACAGATAATATTCCACTCCTTGTCTTCCTGGTTACAGCAGAGACGTTCTAGTCTCTACAGATAACATTCCACTCCTTGTCTTCCTGGTTACAGCAGAGACGTTCTAGTCTCTACAGATAATATTCCACTCCTTGTCTTCCTGGTTACAGCAGAGACGTTCTAGTCTCTACAGATAACATTCCACTCCTTGTCTTCCTGGTTACAGCAGAGACGTTCTAGTCTCTACAGATAATATTCCACTCCTTGTCTTCCTGGTTACAGCAGAGATGTTCTAGTCTCTACAGATAATATTCCACTCCTTGTCTTCCTGGTTACAGCAGAGACGTTCTAGTCTCTACAGATAATATTCCACTCCTTGTCTTTGACAGAGACTGGACATTATACCATCTTCAAATATGCAAATTATATCGTTAATGAACAGGAGGAAGGAGGAGTTGATCCTGATTCGATAACTCAAGGCTATCTTCCAATCACAACGATTATCCAAATATTGGAAATATCACTTTTTCTCTCCTCAGAACACATCGGTATCTGGTTGCTAAGTGTTTTTGACTTTGTTATAATTCTAATTGAGGCTCCACATGTTGTCATGGAAAATACTAATGTTGTTTCCAACAACCAATGAGCAAGTCCGCCATAAATCCAGCTGCATAATTGAACGTTGAGATTGACGAAAAGGCAAGTCTCTTTGGCGACGACATAGAGTGGCAAGGAGTGAAATGTTAGCTTAAAAAGACTGGTACCCACACTAGAGATTATCAATCCCCTCCTGGATGAAAATCCCTGATGCCCAGAATTGTTTTGTGCATACTTTTTTTTATTTAACCTTTTTTATTTAAAAAGAGCCCCTTGTATTCACTTCCGGTAATACCGTATAAAGAAACGCTGTGAACATCTGGATTTTGCTCAACCATTTTACTTTGCGTTAAAAATAAAATCTCAGTTTCACTGTCAGAGGGAGCTTGGCGTTATTTTACTCTGTTACTCATAACAGTAATCTAGGTAGTAATTACATAACGAGTCCCCCCAAACCCTGCTCCTCACGCACCCCATCAGTGAGACAACAACGATTCAGAACAAACCTCTACAGCCCCATTTCATGCAGTTTGAGGATTCTTGAGATACACAAACTGTCTCTCTCTGTCAGAGCCCCAAGCCTGTTAAAGGGAGAATTGCAGACGTGGGAGTGATCGGAGTGGCGAGGGGGAAAAAAATGAAAATGTGCTGTTTTTCGGGCAGAGCGGTTTGGAATTATATTTCTTATTGGTCTATTAAAAAAATAAAAACA
>NW_025547342.1:17500-22500 GCF_905237065.1 Salmo salar
TAAACCTGCATGAAGCAAGTCCCAGGTCTACACAATGTAAACCTGCATGAAGCAAGTCCCAGGTCTACACAATGTAAACCTGCATGAAGCAAGTCCCAGGCCTACACAATGTAAACCTGCATGAAGCAAGTCCCAGGCCGACACAATGTAAACCTGCATGAAGCAAGTCCCAGGCCGACACAATGTAAACCTGCATGAAGCAAGTCCCAGGCCGACACAATGTAAACCTGCATGAAGCAAGTCCCAGGCCGACACAATGTAAACCTGCATGAAGCAAGTCCCAGGCCGACACAATGTAAACCTGCATGAAGCAAGTCCCAGGCCTACACAATGTAAACCTGCATGAAGCAAGTCCCAGGCCGACACAATGTAAACCTGCATGAAGCAAGTCCCAGCCCTGTGAGTTCTATTGTCCATCCGATGCTGTCACTGTGTCGAGGAAACCCCCATTAGTCTAGTCTAAATATAATTCATATGAAGGTTGCTGCAGTTTGACAGAATTTTCATCCTCCCGAGGGCCAGGAGTTTTTCCCGGGATTAAAAAAACAAACATTAGAAAATCTTGTCCCATCAAGTTGTAGAAACATCTCAAAGATGATCAATGGAAACAGGATGCACCTGAGATCAAGTTCGAGTGTCATAGCAAAGGGTCTGGATACTTACGTAAATAAAGTTAGTTGTTTTTTTAAAAAATGTATACATTTGCATACATTTTTTAAATTGTGTGTTTAGATTAATAACATTTTAATTTAATCCATTTTAGAACAAGGCTGTAACGTAACAAAATGTGGGAGAAGGGAAGGAGTCTGAATACTTTCCGAAAGCACTGTATATGTATAGAAATGGTGTGTAAAGCAGTAGTTAAACAGGATGAGCCATTACCAGAATACAGTATATAAAGGTGTGTAAAGCAGTAGTTAAACAGGATGGGCCATTACCAGAATACAGTATATAAAGGTGTGTAAAGCAGTAGGTGAACAGGATGAGCCATTACCAGAATACAGTATATAAAGGTGTGTAAAGCAGTAGTTAAATAGGATGAGCCATTACCAGAATACAGTATATAAAGGTGTGTAAAGCAGTAGTTAAACAGGATGAGCCATTACCAGAATACAGTATATAAAGGTGTGTAAAGCAGTAGTTCAACAGGATGAGCCATTACCAGAATACAGTATATAAAGGTGTGTAAAGCAGTAGTTACACAGGATGAGCCATTACCAGAATACAGTATATAAAGGTGTGTAAAGCAGTAGTTAAACAGGATGGGCCATTACCAGAATACAGTATATAAAGGTGTGTAAAGCAGTAGGTGAACAGGATGAGCCATTACCAGAATACAGTATATAAAGGTGTGTAAAGCAGTAGTTAAATAGGATGAGCCATTACCAGAATACAGTATATAAAGGTGTGTAAAGCAGTAGTTACACAGGATGAGCCATTACCAGAATACAGTATAGAAAGGTGTGTAAAGCAGTAGGTGAACAGGATGAGCCATTACCAGAATACAGTATATAAAGGTGTGTAAAGCAGTAGTTACACAGGATGAGCCATTACCAGAATACAGTATATAAAGGTGTGTAAAGCAGTAGTTCAACAGGATGAGCCATTACCAGAATACAGTATATAAAGGTGTGTAAAGCAGTAGTTACATAGGATGAGCCATTACCAGAATACAGTATATAAAGGTGGGTAAAGCAGTAGTTCAACAGGATGAGCCATTACCAGAATACAGTATATAAAGTGGGTAAAGCAGTAGTTACACAGGATGAGCCATTACCAGAATACAGTATATAAAGGTGTGTAAAGCAGTAGTTCAACAGGATGAGCCATTACCAGAATACAGTATATAAAGGTGTGTAAAGCAGTAGTTACACAGGATGAGCCATTACCAGAATACAGTATATAAAGGTGTGTAAAGCAGTAGTTACATAGGATGAGCCATTACCAGAATACAGTATATAAAGTGGGTAAAGCAGTAGTTACACAGGATGAGCCATTACCAGAATACAGTATATAAAGTGGGTAAAGCAGTAGGTAAACATTATTAAAGTGGCCAGGGATTCCATGAATATGTACATAGGTCAAAGCAGTCTATAAGGTGCAGGGTAGAGTACCAGGTGGTAGCCGGCTTGTAACAGTGACTGAGGTTCAGGGCAGGGTGCTGGGCAGAGGCCGGCTAGTGGTGAATGTTTAACAGTCTGATGGCCAGGAAATAGAAGCTGTTTATCAGTCTCTCGGTCACAGCTTTGATGCACCTGTACTGTTTACTCCTAGATGGTAGCGGGGTGAACAAGCCGTCGCTCGGGTGGCTGAGGTCCTTGATGCTCTTCTTGGCTTTCCTGTGATACCGGGTGGTGTATATGTCCTGGAGGGCTGGCTCTATACCGGTACCCTCTGTATATAGCCTCCACATTGACTCTGTACCTTAACACCCTGTATATAGCCTCCACATTGACTCTGTACCGGTACCACCTGTATATAGCCTCCACATTGACTCTGTACCGGTACCCCCTGTATATAGCCTCCACATTGACTCTGTACCGGTACCACCTGTATATAGCCTCCACATTGACTCTGTACCGGTACCCCCTGTATATAGCCTCCACATTGATTCTGTACCGGTACCCCCTGTATATAGTCTCCACATTAACTCTGTACCGGTACCCCCTGTATATAGCCTCCACATTGACTCGGTACCGGTACCCCCTGTATATAGCCTCCACATTGACTCTGTACCGGTACCCCCTGTATATAGCCTCCACATTGACTCTGTACCGGTACCCCCTGTATATAGGCTCCACATTGACTCTGTACCGGTACCCCCTGTATATAGCCTCCACATTGACTCTGTACCAGTACCCCCTGTATATAGCCTCCACATTGACTCTGTACCGGTACGCCCTGTATATAGCCTCCACATTGACTCTGTACCGGTACGCCCTGTATATAGCCTCCACATTGACTCTGTACCGGTACCCCCTGTATATAGCCTCCACATTGACTCTGTACCGGTACCCCCTGTATATAGCCTCCACATTGACTCTGTACCGGTACGCCCTGTATATAGCCTCCACATTGACTCTGTACCGGTACCCCCTGTATATAGCCTCCACATTGACTCTGTACCGGTACCCCCTGTATATAGCCTCCACATTGACTCTGTACCGGTACCCCCTGTATATAGCCTCCACATTAACTCTGTACCGGTACCCCCTGTATATAGTCTCCACATTGACTCTGTACCGGTACCCCCTGTATATAGCCTCCACATTGACTCTGTACCGGTACCTCCTGTATATAGCCTCCACATTGACTCTGTACCGGTACGCCCTGTATATAGCCTCGTTATTGTTATTTTATTGTGTTACTTTTTATAATTTTTCACTTTAGTATATTTAGTAAATATTTTCTTAACTCTTCTTGAACTGAACTGTTGGTTAAAGGGCTTTGTAAAGTAAAGCATTTCACTGTATAGTCTACACTTGTATTCGGCGCACGTGACTAATAAAGTTTGATTTGATTTATGATGACCACGCCACGACCAGTGTCAACTCCCTCCTGACATGAACTGAAGTCATGTCTCCTCTCATCCCCTGGTCCAGTGAATGTCTCCTCTCATCCCCTGGTCCAGTGAATGTCTCCTCTCATCCCCTGGTCCAGTGAATGTCTTCTCTCATCCCCTGGTCCAGTGAATGTCTCCTCTCATCCCCTGGTCCAGTGAATGTCTCCTCTCATCCCCTGGTCCAGTGAATGTCTTCTCTCATCCCCTGGTCCAGTGAATGTCTCCTCTCATCCCCTGGTCCAGTGAATGTCTTCTCTCATCCCCTGGTCCAGTGAATGTCTCCTCTCATCCCCTGGTCCAGTGAATGTCTCCTCTCATCCCCTGGTCCAGTGAATGTCTCCTCTCATCCCCTGGTCCAGTGAATGTCTCCTCTCATCCCCTGGTCCAGTGAATGTCTTCTCTCATCCCCTGGTCCAGTGAATGTCTTCTCTCATCCCCTGGTCCAGTGAATGTCTCCTCTCATCCCCTGGTCCAGTGAATGTCTCCTCTCATCCCCTGGTCCAGTGAATGTCTCCTCTCATCCCCTGGTCCAGTGAATGTCTCCTCTCATCCCCTGGTCCAGTGAATGTCTCCTCTCATCCCCTGGTCCAGTGAATGTCTCCTCTCATCCCCTGGTCCAGTGAATGTCTCATCTCATCCCCTGGTCCAGTGAATGTCTCCTCTCATCCCCTGGTCCAGTGAATGTCTCCTCTCATCCCCTGGTCCAGTGAATGTCTCCTCTCATCCCCTGGTCCAGTGAATGTCTCCTCTCATCCCCTGGTCCAGTGAATGTCTCCTCTCATCCCCTGGTCCAGTGAATGTCTCCTCTCATCCCCTGGTCCAGTGAATGTCTCATCTCATCCCCTGGTCCAGTGAATGTCTCCTCTCATCCCCTGGTCCAGTGAATGTCTCCTCTCATCCCCTGGTCCAGTGAATGTCTCCTCTCATCCCCTGGTCCAGTGAATGTCTCCTCTCATCCCCTGGTCCAGTGAATGTCTCCTCTCATCCCCTGGTCCAGTGAATGTCTCCTCTCATCCACTGGTCCAGTGAATGTCTTCTCTCATCCCCATTATTACACATCAATGTGACTTCAACCCTTTAAATCCCACACTCCCTCTCCCACAGGAAGATCCCATCCCAGTGTAACAGCTTAGCTTCCCGTCCCTCTTCCTCGCCCCAACCTGGGCTTGAACCAGGGACCCTCTGGACACTTCAACCACTGACACCCCACGAAGCATCGTTACCCATCCGCGGCCCAAAATCCGCGGCCCTTGCAGAGCAAAGAGGGAACAACTACTTCAGGTCGCACCACCGCTAACTAGCTAGCCATTTCACATCGGTTACACCACCGCTAACTAGCTAGCCATTTCACATCGGTTACACCACCGCTAACTAGCTAGCCATTTCACATCGGTTACACCACCGCTAACTAGCTAGCCATTTCACATCGGTTACACCA
>NW_025547342.1:27500-49034 GCF_905237065.1 Salmo salar
CACACACACGTTAAAACAAACACAGAACTGACCAATTGTCAAAAGGTCATCCTTCGTCTTCAATAGGGAGGGAGGGAGGGGTCCCAATGTACACAGAGAGGGGGGGGGGTAGTAGCCTCACCATACATTAGGCAAGCAGGCTGCTTTAGGGAAAGGCACCCTGACTCTCTCTGTGTGTGTGTGTGTGTGTGTGTGTGTGTGTGTGTGTGTGTGTGTGTGTGTGTGTGGGGGGCATAAGAAACCTTTCTGATGTATCAGGTGAAAAATACAGTTGTATTGTACTGTATCCTCATCTCTGTTTGACCTTTGATCTCTTGCGTTTGACTCACCAGGAAGCACATGAAGTCGAGTGCGAGGACGGTGGGCACTCCTCCAAACGGCAGGCCCTGAAGCACGGTGGAGCGGATACGGGCGGTGTAACAGTAATCCCTGGAGGTCTCACCCCCGCCGGAGGTGTTGCTCTGCTGGGTAGGGCAGTTACCAAGGACCCCTCCGGGACACATGGCCCCTTGGACCCCGACCCCCACATCGCCACACCCACCATCAGCAGTATAGACATGCTGAGGCTTCAGTTAAGATTCAGCTCCAAACTCACTGCAGCATATTTTAACGCCTGGAGGAGAGAAGACAAGGACATTAAGGTAATTCAGAGGTAGGTGCTGATATTTGTCCAATTTCACACTTGTATAGGTGTACCTTTTTTCATAATTACACGCCTCTGCTAAGGAGGCTATCAGAAATACCGGTTATACTATGGGTTGGGTGTTATCTACATTTCCATACCGTTATCTACATTTCCATTTCCATAACGTTCCCTTAACAGAATGCTAACAAAATGCTAACAAAGTACTAAGGTATTCTCATAGTAAATGCTAGGTAAATGCTAAGGAGCGCATGAGAAACAGACAACCTAGCTCATAAAGTTATGCAAGTAACTAAAAAAAAAAAAAAACACAGTTTGCAGCACGCACAAAACAAATATTAGGCAGCAGGGATCTGAGAGAGGATGTGTGTGCTGCTGTTACCAAGAAGCTTGACCTTGTACTTCGCTAACATTTGCAAAAACCCTGCTAAAGAAAATTTAAATTTGCCACATCTTAGATAGTTAACTTAATAGTTAAGACATATATAGCTGGCAAACATTAGTGACTTTCATACTTGGCCACCTCACTAAAAGTTGCGCTGCAGGAATGACTGAGCTCAAGAAGCTCCCGTTTTACCCGTTATGCTTCTATGAAAACAAACAGACGTGACTGTTTGCTCAAACCGCTGTTTTGGTAAACTAGTACCGGTAAGCTTTATAATTAAAAATGATCTAAACGGGCAAAATGACCGCGATCTGCTTCATCAATTACCGAAACACAGCAGAAAGAGGCTAATCTCTAACTGTTTAACCTAGCAGGATACTCTCCTAACCACTAGGCTACCTGCTAGATGCTAAAACACAGCAGAGAGAGGCTAATCTCTAGCTGTTTAACCTAGCAGGATACTCTCCTAACCACTAGGCTACCTGCTAGATGCTGAAACACAACAGAGAGAGGCTAATCTCTAGCTGTTTAACCTAGCAGGATACTGTCCTAACCACTAGGCTACCTGCTAGATGCTGAAACACAGCAGAGAGAGGCTAATCTCTAGCTGTTTAACCTAGCAGGATACTCTCCTAACCACTAGGCTACCTGCTAGATGCTAAAACACAGCAGAGAGAGGCTAATCTCTAGCTGTTTAACCTAGCAGGATACTCTCCTAACCACTAGGCTACCTGCTAGATGCTAAAACACAGCAGAGAGAGGCTAATCTCTAGCTGTTTAACCTAGCAGGATACTCTCCTAACCACTAGGCTACCTGCTAGATGCTAAAACACAACAGAGAGAGGCTAATCTCTAGCTGTTTAACCTAGCAGGATACTCTCCTAACCACTAGGCTACCTGCTAGATGCTGAAACACAGCAGAAAGAGGCTAATCTCTAGCTGTTTAACCTAGCAGGATACTCTCCTAACCACTAGGCTACCTGCTAGATGCTGAAACACAACAGAGAGAGGCTAATCTCTGTTTAACCTAGCAGGATACTGTCCTAACCACTAGGCTACCTGCTAGATGCTGAAACACAGCAGAGAGAGGCTAATCTCTAGCTGTTTAACCTAGCAGGATACTCTCCTAACCACTAGGCTACCTGCTAGATGCTGAAACACAACAGAGAGAGGCTAATCTCTAGCTGTTTAACCTAGCAGGATACTCTCCTAACCACTAGGCTACCTGCTAGATGCTAAAACACAGCAGAGAGAGGCTAATCTCTAGCTGTTTAACCTAGCAGGATACTCTCCTAACCACTAGGCTACCTGCTAGATGCTGAAACACAACAGAGAGAGGCTAATCTCTAGCTGTTTAACCTAGCAGGATACTCTCCTAACCACTAGGCTACCTGCTAGATGCTGAAACACAACAGAGAGAGGCTAATCTCTAGCTGTTTAACCTAGTGATGAGGGTAGGATACTATCCTGAAACAAGGCTTTATATTCTAACAGAGATGCTGAAACACAGCAGAGAGAGGCTAATCTCTAGCTGTTTAACCTAGCAGGATACTCTCCTAACCACTAGGCTACCTGCTAGATGCTGAAACACAGCAGAGAGAGGCTAATCTCTAGCTGTTTAACCTAGCAGGATACTCTCCTAACCACTAGGCTACCTGCTAGATGCTGAAACACAGCAGAGAGAGGCTAATCTCTAGCTGTTTAACCTAGCAGGATACTGTCCTAACCACTAGGCTACCTGCTAGATGCTGAAACACAACAGAGAGAGGCTAATCTCTAGCTGTTTAACCTAGCAGGATACTCTCCTAACCACTAGGCTACCTGCTAGATGCTGAAACACAGCAGAGAGAGGCTAATCTCTAGCTGTTTAACCTAGCAGGATACTCTCCTAACCACTAGGCTACCTGCTAGATGCTGAAACACAGCAGAGAGAGGCTAATCTCTAGCTGTTTAACCTAGCAGGATACTGTCCTAACCACTAGGCTACCTGCTAGATGCTGAAACACAACAGAGAGAGGCTAATCTCTAGCTGTTTAACCTAGCAGGATACTCTCCTAACCACTAGGCTACCTGCTAGATGCTGAAACACAACAGAGAGAGGCTAATCTCTAGCTGTTTAACCTAGCAGGATACTCTCCTAACCACTAGGCTACCTGCTAGATGCTAAAACACAGCAGAGAGAGGCTAATCTCTAGCTGTTTAACCTAGCAGGATACTCTCCTAACCACTAGGCTACCTGCTAGATGCTGAAACACAACAGAGAGAGGCTAATCTCTAGCTGTTTAACCTAGCAGGATACTCTCCTAACCACTAGGCTACCTGCTAGATGCTAAAACACAGCAGAGAGAGGCTAATCTCTAGCTGTTTAACCTAGCAGGATACTCTCCTAACCACTAGGCTACCTGCTAGATGCTAAAACACAGCAGAGAGAGGCTAATCTCTAGCTGTTTAACCTAGCAGGATACTCTCCTAACCACTAGGCTACCTGCTAGATGCTGAAACACAACAGAGAGAGGCTAATCTCTAGCTGTTTAACCTAGCAGGATACTCTCCTAACCACTAGGCTACCTGCTAGATGCTAAAACACAGCAGAGAGAGGCTAATCTCTAGCTGTTTAACCTAGCAGGATACTCTCCTAACCACTAGGCTACCTGCTAGATGCTGAAACACAACAGAGAGAGGCTAATCTCTAGCTGTTTAACCTAGTGATGAGGGTAGGATACTATCCTGAAACAAGGCTTTATATTCTAACAGAGATGCTGAAACACAGCAGAGAGAGGCTAATCTCTAGCTGTTTAACCTAGCAGGATACTCTCCTAACCACTAGGCTACCTGCTAGATGCTGAAACACAGCAGAGAGAGGCTAATCTCTAGCTGTTTAACCTAGCAGGATACTCTCCTAACCACTAGGCTACCTGCTAGATGCTGAAACACAGCAGAGAGAGGCTAATCTCTAGCTGTTTAACCTAGCAGGATACTCTCCTAACCACTAGGCTACCTGCTAGATGCTGAAACACAGCAGAGAGAGGCTAATCTCTAGCTGTTTAACCTAGCAGGATACTCTCCTAACCACTAGGCTACCTGCTAGATGCTGAAACACAGCAGAGAGAGGCTAATCTCTAGCTGTTTAACCTAGCAGGATACTCTCCTAACCACTAGGCTACCTGCTACCTATTGCACAAGTTGACTGCAGGTACAGTGCATTCGGAATGTATTCAGACCTCTTCACTTTTTCCACAATTACGTTACAGCCTTATTCTAAAATGGATTAAATAAAAAATAAATCCTCTATCTACACACAATACCCCATAATGATGAAGCAAAAATAGGTTTAGAAATGTTTCTAAATATATTTAGAAAATAAAAAATACCTTAAAGTATTCTGACCCTTTGCTATGAGACTTGAAATTGATCTCAGGTGCATCCTGTTTCCATTGATCATCCTTGATGTTTCTACAACTTGATTGGAGTCCACCTGTGGTAAATTCAATTGATTGGACATGATTTTGGAAGACACACCCCTGTCTATATAAGGTCCCACAGTTAACAGTGTATGTCAGAACAAAAACCAAGCCATGAGGTCAAAGGAATTGTCTGTAGAGCTCCGAGACAGGATTGTGTCGAGTCACAGATGTGGGGAAGGGTACCAAAAATGTCTGCAGCATTGAAGGTCCGAGAACACAGTTGCCTCAATCATTCTTAAATGGAAGTGGTTTGGAACCGAGCTAGGCGCCCGGCCAAACTGAGCATTCGGGAGAGAAGGGCCTTAGTCAGGGAGGTGACCAAGAACCCGATGGTCACTGACAGAGCTCCTCTGTTGAGATGGGAGAACCTTCCAGAAGGACAACCATCTCTGCAGCACTCCACCAATTAGGTCTTTATGGTAGAGTTGGCAGACAGAAGCCACTCCTTAGTAAAAGGCACATGACAGCCCGCTTGAAGTTTGCCAAAAAGGCACCTAAAGGACTCTCAGACCATGAGAAACAAGATTATCTGGTCTGATGAAACCAATATTGAACTCTTTGGCCTGAATGCCAAGCGTCACGTCTGGCTTGGTCTGAAGGTTGAACTTCCAACAGGACAACGACCAAGACAACACAGGAGAGAGCTGAAAATAGCTGTGCAGCGACGCTCCCCGTCCAACCTGACAGAGCTTGAGAGGATCTGCAGATAAGAATGGGTGAAACTCCACAAATGTGCCAAGCTTATTGCATCATACCCAAGACGACTCGAGGCTGTAATCGCTGCCAAAGGTGTTTCAACAAAGTACTGAGTAAAGGGTCTGAATACTTCTGTAAATGTATAAAAACCTGTTTTTGCTTTGTCATTATGGGGTAATGTTTAGGTCAATAAGGAAACAAAACAATGTAATCAATTTTAGAAAAAAGTGAAGGGGTCTGAATACTTTCCGAATGCACTATTTATTTAAAAAGTACTAATATTTAAAACCCCAAAAACATCACTTACCAGAATGCTAACAAAATGCTAACAAGTCCTACGGTATCCTCATAGAGAACGCTAACTAAATGCTAACAAGTCCTACGGTATCCTCATAGAGAATGCTAACAAAATGCTAACAAGTCCTACGGTATCCTCATGGAGAACGCTAACTAAATGCTAACAAGTCCTATGGTATCCTCATAGAGAACGCTAACAAAATGCTAACAAGTCCTACGGTATCCTCATAGAGAACGCTAACTAAATGCTAACGAGCGCATTGAACATTTTGTACAGTTTTTAACCTAAATTATACAGGTAAGTCCAAAATGCTACTCCCAGTTTGCTGCACGCACAACATGAATATTAGACAGCAACGCTCTTGATTCAGGACGGGATTCTCTGCTGTTACCAAACGAATGCTTGATTTTGGAAGAAGCTAACCACTTAGCTAGATAGCTAACTAACGTAACAGTTATAAGATATCTAGTGGCAAACATTTAGTTGTGAATTCCCTGCTGTAATTAGATCACCTGGCGCCTGCTGCACCACAGTGACTCACAAGGCTCTGATCTCTCATCGTTGTGTGCTTGTACACAAAAACACCACGTGATTGGGTGCTACCAGTAAGCTTCATAATGTCAAATTATATGACAGGTGAAATGAATTACACAATGTTCTTTATTTCCTAACGTATTGCACAAGTTGACTGCAGGTATTTACTTAAAAAGTAGCTACAAATATTCAAATGTATTTAAAAGAAAACTTCAAAGAAATAGTTTCAACAGTATTGAAACACCATCCTGTGGATTTTTCCAAATACCCCGGTATAGGGTATACTGCCCAAGCCTAGGTTCTTCCCATCTAAACATGAAACCAAATACCCCGGTATAGGGTATACTGCCCAAACCTAGGTTCTTCCCATCTAAACATGAAACCAAATACCCCGGTATAGGGTATACTGCCCAAACCTAGGTTCTTCCCATCTAAACATGAAACCAAATGACTTAGAGGCATAACCATCAACATCAATAACCATCAACATCAACAACCATCATCAACATTCACCATCAACAACAACAACAACCATCAACAACAACAATCACCATCAACAACAACAACAACCATCATCAACATTCACCATCATCAACATTCACCATCATCAACATTCACCATCAACAACAATAACAACCACATTCACCATCATCAACAATAACAACCATCAACAACCATCAACAACAACATTCACCATCATCAACAATAACAACCATCAACAACCATCAACAACAATAACAACAACAACCATCAACAACGATAACAACCATCAACAACGATAACAACCATCAACAACGATAACAACCATCAACAACAATAACAACCATCATCATCAACAACCATCATCAACAACAATAACAACTATCAACAACAACAATAACAACCATCATCAACAACAATAACAACCATCAACAACAACAATAACAACTATCAACAACAACCCCCCATCTACAGTACTGTAGTACCTTAGCCAACACAAACACCAGGTCTGGTATGGTTCAATCTGAACTACTTCATTCATCCTATTTATTTTATAAAGCCTTTTTTGCATGAGCAGTTTTTATTTATTTCACCTTTATTTAACCAGGTAGGCTAGTTGAGAACAAGTCCTTTATTTAACCAGGTAGGCTAGTTGAGAACAAGTCCTTTATTTAACCAGGTAGGCTAGTTGAGAACAAGTCCTTTATTTAACCAGGTAGGCCAGTTGAGAACAAGTCCTTTATTTAACCAGGTAGGCCAGTTGAGAACAAGTCCTTTATTTAACCAGGTAGGCTAGTTGAGAACAAGTCCTTTATTTTACCAGGTAGGCTAGTTGAGAACAAGTTCTCATTTACAACTGCGACCTGGCCAAGATAAAGCAACGCAGTGCGACACAAACAACACAAAGTTACACAGGGAATAAACAAAAATACAGTCAATAATACAGTAGAAAAAGTCTATATATAGTGTGCGCAAATGAGGTAAGGGAGGTAGGAAATAAATAGGCCATAGTGGCAAAATAATTACAATTTAGCAATTAAACACTGGAATGGTAGATGTGCAGAAGATTAATGTGCAAGTAGAGGTACTGGGCTGCAAAGGAGCAAGATAAATAAATAAATAAATAAATAAATATAGTATGGGGATGAGGTAGTTGGATGGGCTGTTTACAGATGAGCTATGTACAGGTGCAGTGATCTGTGAGCTGCTCTGACAGCTGGTGCTTAAAGCTAGTGAGGGAGGTAAGAGTCTCCAGCTTCAGAGAGTTTTGTAGTTTGTTCCAGTCATTGGCAGCAGAGAACTGTAAGGAAAGGCGGCCAAAGGAGGAATTGGCTTTGGGGGTGACCAGTGAAATATACCTGCTGGAGCGCGTGCTACGAGTGGGTGTTGCTATGGTGACCAGTGAGCTGAGATAAGGCGGGGCTTTACCTAGAAAAGACTTATAGATGACCTGGAGCCAAATCAAATCAAATGTTATTTGTCACATGATTAGCAGATGTTAATGCGAGTGTAGCGAAATGCTTGTGATTCTAGTTCCGACCGTGCAGTAATATCTAACAATTAATCTAACCTAACAATTTCACAACAACTACCTTATACACACACAAGTGTAAAGGAATGAATAAGAATATGTACATATAAATATATGGATGAGTGATGGCCATGCGGCATAGGCAAGATGCAGTAGATGGTATTGAGTACAGTATATACATATGAGATGAGCAATGTAGGGTATGTAAACATTATATAAAGTGGCATTGCTTAAAGTGGCTAGTGATACATTTACTACATCAATTTTCCATTATTAAAGTGGCTAGAGATGAGTCAGTATGTTGGCAGCAGCCACTCAATGTTAGTGATGGCAAAGCCAATGGGTTTGGCGACGAGTATGAAGCGAGGGCCAGCCAATGAGAGCGTACAGGTCGCAGTGGTGGGTAGTATATGGGGCTTTGGTAACAAAACGGATAGCACTGTGATAGACTGCATCCAATTTTGCTGAGTAGAGTTGGAGGCTATTTTATAGATGACATCTCCGAAGTCGAGGATCGGTAGGATGGTCAGTTTTACGAGGGTATGTTTGGCAGCATGAGTGAAGGATGCTTTGTTGCGAAATAGGAAGCCGATTCTAGATTTAATTTTGGATTGGAGATATTTTATGTGAGTCTGGACGGAGAGTTTACAGTCTAACCAGACACCCAGGTATTTGTAGTTGTCCACGTATTCTAAGTCAGAAATGTAAAGTTCACAGGAGCAAATTTGGTGTTAAATCCAAGCAATTGGCTAAGAGTCTATATATTTTCTATATTAAGGCATGTATACATTATTCAACATTTGATTTCTGGTCATACAGATTGAAAAGCAGGTCTTAAAAAACATGTATCGGAAACAGCCTGAAAACATGTATCAGAAACAGCCTGAAAACATGTATCAGAAACAGCCTGAAAACATGTATCAGAAACAGCCTGAAAACATGTATCAGAAACAGCCAAGTCAGTCCTGAGTACCAGGCCATTAGGACCTGATGGAGGGACAATAGAGCTCTGAGTACCAGGCCATTAGGACCTGATGGAGGGACAATAGAGCCTTGAGTACCAGGCCATTAGGACCTGATGGAGGGACAATAGAGCCCTGAGTACCAGGCCATTAGGACCTGATGGAGGGACAATATAGTCCTGAGTACCAGGCCATTAGGACCTGATGTAGGGACAATAGAGCTCTGAGTACCAGGCCATTAGGACCTGATGGAGGGACAATAGAGCTCTGAGTACCAGGCCATTAGGACCTGATGGAGGGACAATAGAGCCCTGAGTACCAGGCCATTAGGACCTGATGGAGGGACAATATAGTCCTGAGTACCAGGCCATTAGGACCTGATGGAGGGACAATATAGTCCTGAGTACCAGGCCATTAGGACCTGATGGAGGGACAATAGAGCTCTGAGTACCAGGCCACTAGGACCTGATGGAGGGACAATAGAGCTCTGAGTACCAGGCCATTAGGACCTGATGGAGGGACAATATAGTCCTGAGTACCAGGCCATTAGGACCTGATGGAGGGACAATATAGTCCTGAGTACCAGGCCATTAGGACCTGATGGAGGGACAATATAGTCCTGAGTACCAGGCCATTAGGACCTGATGGAGGGACAATATAGTCCTGAGTACCAGGCCATTAGGGCCTGATGGAGGGACAATATAGTCCTGAGTACCAGGCCATTAGGACCTGATGGAGGGACAGTAGAGCTCTGAGGCGGTAATATGGTCATCACAACAACCCTACATGTGGCCATTAAGGCCAGATATTGTTTTCAACTACTTTAAAAAAAAACATTTTTAGTCATTTAGCAGACGCTCTTATCCAGAGCGACTTACAGTAGTGAATGCATACATTTCATTTCATGCATTTTTTGTTTTTTGAACTAGCCCCCCATGGGACTCGAACCCACAACCCTGGCGTTGCAAACACCATGCTCTACCAACTGAGCCACATGGGACCATTACTCTAACTAGTCTTAACAGAGGACACAACTGTTGTAACATAATGAATACCAAATTATAAAAACACAACTAACCTAATCTGGTACAGAACACGATGGTACAGAAAATGTTATTGTGTCCCTTGTGTATTAAAGTCAGATGTTATTAATATATTAATAGGATGGTTATCATGTCTACGTCAAGCTTCTCATCTGAACAGTCAGATCTCAAAACAAAAGCCTTTTGTATTGACTTTTTTGGGGGGGAGAAGAGTCAAAGAGAGAGAGAAGAGAGGCTTTCTCTAAAGAATGAAAGTTGAGCTCTCTTGCTGTGCATCAGACTACAGTGGCAGTAGCTGAACAAGCTGTCTGCAGAGTGTCTGAGGGATAGTTTATACATGGTAAATGGGTCTAAGGTAAATGGTTTAAGAGCACAAAGAGAACCCAGAGACAAGACACCTGTCTCAACGCAGAGAGGGAGACGACATCGGAGTCCCAAATGGCACCCTAGTCTCCATAGGGCTCTGGTCAAAATTAGTGCACTAACGTTACCCATAGGCCTCTGCTCAAAACTAGTGCACTACGTTACCCATAGGGCTCTGGTCAATACTGGTGTACTATATAAAGAATAGGGTGCCATTTGGGACGCAGATGTTGTCTCCCTCTCTGGGTTCAGACTGGTGTCTTGTCTCCCTCTCTGGGTTCAGACTGGTGTCTTGTCTCCCTCTCTGGGTTCAGACTGGTGTCTTGTCTCCCTCTCTGGGTTCAGACTGGTGTCTTGTCTCCCTCTCTGGGTTCAGACTGGTGTCTTGTCTCCCTCTCTGGGTTCAGACTGGTGTCTTGTCTCCCTCTCTGGGTTCAGACTGGTGTCTTGTCTCCCTCTCTGGGTTCAGACTGGTGTCTTGTCTCCCTCTCTGGGTTCAGACTGGTGTCTTGTCTCCCTCTCTGGGTTCAGACTGGTGTCTTGTCTCCCTCTCTGGGTTCAGACTGGTGTCTTGTCTCCCTCTCTGGGTTCAGACTGGTGTCTTGTCTCCCTCTCTGGGTTCAGACTGGTGTCTTGTCTCCCTCTCTGGGTTCAGACTGGTGTCTTGTCTCCCTCTCTGGGTTCAGACTGGTGTCTTGTCTCCCTCTCTGGGTTCAGACTGGTGTCTTGTCTCCCTCTCTGGGTTCAGACTGGTGTCTTGTCTCCCTCTCTGGGTTCAGACTGGTGTCTTGTCTCCCTCTCTGGGTTCAGACTGGTGTCTTGTCTCCCTCTCTGGGTTCAGACTGGTGTCTTGTCTCCCTCTCTGGGTTCAGACTGGTGTCTTGTCTCCCTCTCTGGGTTCAGACTGGTGTCTTGTCTCCCTCTCTGGGTTCAGACTGGTGTCTTGTCTCCCTCTCTGGGTTCAGACTGGTGTCTTGTCTCCCTCTCTGGGTTCAGACTGGTGTCTTGTCTCCCTCTCTGGGTTCAGACTGGTGTCTTGTCTCCCTCTCTGGGTTCAGACTGGTGTCTTGTCTCCCTCTCTGGGTTCAGACTGGTGTCTTGTCTCCCTCTCTGGGTTCAGACTGGTGTCTTGTCTCCTCTCTGGGTTCAGACTGGTGTCTTGTCTCCCTCTCTGGGTTCAGACTGGTGTCTTGTCTCCCTCTCTGGGTTCAGACTGGTGTCTTGTCTCCCTCTCTGGGTTCAGACTGGTGTCTTGTCTCCTCTCTGGGTTCAGACTGGTGTCTTGTCTCCTCTCTGGGTTCAGACTGGTGTCTTGTCTCCCTCTCTGGGTTCAGACTGGTGTCTTGTCTCCCTCTCTGGGTTCAGACTGGTGTCTTGTCTCCCTCTCTGGGTTCAGACTGGTGTCTTGTCTCCCTCTCTGGGTTCAGACTGGTGTCTTGTCTCCCTCTCTGGGTTCAGACTGGTGTCTTGTCTCCTCTCTGGGTTGAGACTGGTGTCTTGTCTCCTCTCTGGGTTGAGACTGTGGTATCTATACCCTCTATTAATCTATTGTTCTCTAGCGGCCTCCCTCTGTCCTCTGTCCATTCCTTGACCTTTCAACTATCTCAACTCTCGGCCACTCTCTCCGTTTTCTCTGTCAGCGTGATGTCACAGCATTCCAGGAGGAGTATTAATGGGTTAGTGTTGGGACAGATGAGCAGAACAGCGCTGGTAATGTGTGTGTGGGGGGGTAATGTGTGTGGGTAATGTGTGTGGGTAGTGTGTGTGGGTGTGTGTGTGTGTGTGTGTGTGTGTGTGTGTGTGTGTGTGTGTGTGTGTGTGTGGCGTAATGTTGGTGTTAGTAGGTCGAAGGGCAAAGAGGCAGAGGAAAAGAACAGTTTTTTGCAGTACACACATCAGATTGCTTGTTAGCCTCTTAGCCTAGTCTGCCAAACGCCTCTTGGCCCACTAGCCTAGTCTGCCAAACGCCTCTTGGCCCACTAACCTAGTCTGCCAAACGCCTCTTGGCCCATTAGCCTAGTCTGCCAAACGCCTCTTGGCCCATTAGCCTAGTCTGCCAAACGCCTCTTGGCCCATTAACCTAGTCTGAGAATAGCATCTTCGCCCATTAACCTAGTCTGAGAATAGCCGCTAAGCCTCGTCTGAGAATAGCAGTACACACATCAGATTGCTTGTTAGCCTCTTAGCCTAGTCTGCCAAACGCCTCTTGGCCCACTAACCTAGTCTGCCAAACGCCTCTTGGCCCATTAACCTAGTCTGCCAAACGCCTCTTGGCCCATTAGCCTAGTCTGCCAAACGCCTCTTGGCCCATTAACCTAGTCTGAGAATAGCCGCTAAGCCTCGTCTGAGAATAGCTTCCAAGCCAAACCACTGCTGGGGGCATTACCACAACTATCACCTACACCAAACCCAGGGGTTGTTCAACGTTTTATGCCGGGGACACAAATTAGAAATTCAGTGTTTTTCTGGGATCCAAGCATATGAAATCATGTGACATGTCTGGTGAGGTATGCAGGCCATGGAAGAACTGGGACATTTTCAGCTTCCAGGAATTGTGTCCAGATCCTTGTGACATGGGGCCGTGCATCGTCATGCTGAAACATGAGGTGATGGAGGAGGATGAACGGCACGACAACGGGGCCTCAGGATCTCATCACGGTATCTCTGTGCATTCAAATTGCCATCGATAAAATGTAATTGTGTTCGTTGTCTGTAGCTTATGCCTAACCCAATACCATAACCCCACCTCCACCATGGGGCACTCTGTTCACAACGTTGACATCAGCAACCCGGCCACGTAGTCTGCGTTTGTGAGGCCGGATGGACGTACCGTCAAACTGGAGGCGGCTTATGGTAGAGAAATTAACATTACATTCTCAGGCAACAGCTCTGGTGGACATTCCTGCAGTAAGCATGCCAATTGCATGCTCCCTCAAAACTTGACACATCTGTGGTATTGTGTTATAACAAAACTGCACATTTTAGAGAGTGGCCTTTTGTCCCCAGCACAAGGCGCACCTGTAGAACAATTATGCTGTTTAACCAGCTTCTTGATATGCCACACCTGTCAGGTGGATGGACTATCTTGGCAAAGGAGAAATGCTTATTAACAAGGAAGTAAACAAATGGGTGTGCAAAATTTGAGAGAAAAGCTTTTTGTGCGTATTTAAAATATCAGGGATTTTTTATTTCAGCTCATTAAACAAACACTTTACATGTTACCATTTATTTAGATTTATATATATATATATATATATATATATATATATATATAGTGGAAAACCTCTTCAAAGTTAGGAGCGTTTGTCACAAATTAAGTGGGAAACTGTCACCAAAGTCAGCCCAGAATGAAAGTTATTTCGAACATGACAGTACCTGTGTGTTTGTTTCGCTGTCCTGGTCCACCCAGGCCGCAGGTAAGGTCAAGGATAGCAGGGTTCGGTACACAAATCTGGTTCTCGGTAGGTCCAGGTCTAAACGCCAACAGGTAAGTCCAAAACAGTCCAGCTCGTACACGGTAAATCCAGCCAATGTTGATTGTCTCTTTCTCTATGGTTCATAGATCCTTCCCGCCTCTCTCTCTCTCTCTTCCTGGTTTTTCTTGACCTTTTATCTGTGGGTCGGCTCCACCTTCTGAGGGTTCCCCTTGCTTCTGGGAATTGTAGTTTTGGCAGTCAGCCATTTTGTGATATGTAGTTCTGATCGGGGTGGCCATTTTAGTGATCGGGCAGAGCCCGTTTATTAGTTCTGCCCTCACATATCTGCCATTTATCACTCGACCCCCTTCTTTGCCACTATATATATATATATATATATATATATTTATTTATAAATAATAAAAACAAAAAATATATATATACACATATATAAATAAAACACACTCAGCAAAAAAGAAACATCGCTTTTTTCGAACGTGTCTTTCAAAGATAATTAGTAAAAATCCAAATATCTTCACAGATTTTCATTGAAAAGGGTTTAAACACTGTTTCCCATGCTTGTTCAATGAACCATAAACAATTAATGAACATGCACCTGTGGAACAGACGTTAAGACACTAACAGCTTACAGACGGTAGGCAATTAAGGTCACAGTTATGAAAACTTAGGACACTAAAGAGGCCTTTCTACTGACTCTGAAAAACACCAAAAGAAAGATGCCCAGGGTCCCTGCTCATCTGCGTGAACGTGCCTTAGGCATGCTGCAAGGAGACAGGAGAACTGCAGGTGTGGCCAGGGCAATAAATTGCAATGTCCGTACTGTGAGACGCCTAAGACAGCGCTACAGGGAGACAGGACGGACAGCTGATCGTCCTCGCAGCGGCAGACCACGTGTAACAACACCTGCACAGAATCGGTACATCCGAACATCACACCTGCGGGACAGGTACAGGATGGCAACAACAACTGCCCGAGTTACACCAGGAACGCACAATCCCTCCATCAGTGCTCAGACTGTCTGCAATAGGCTGAGAGAGGCTGGACTGAGGGCTTGTAGGCCTGTTGTAAGGCAGGTCCTCACCAGACATCACCGGCAACAATGTCGCCTATGGGCACAAACCCACCGTCGCTGGACCATTCAGGACTGGCAAAAAGTGCTCTTCACTGACGAGTCGCGGTTTTGTCTCACCAGGGGCGATGGTCGGAATCGCTTTTATCGTTGAAGGAATGAGCGTTACACCGAGGCCTGTACTCTGGAGCGGGATCGATTTGGAGGTGGAGGGTCCGTCATGGTCTGGGGCGGTGTGTCACAGCATCATCGGACTGAGCTTGATGTCATTGCAGGCAATCTCAACGCTGTGCGTTACAGGGAAGACATCCTCCTCCCTCATGCGGTACCCTTCCTGCAGGCTCATCCTGACATGATCCTTCAGCATGACAATGCCTCCAGCCATACTGCTCGTTCTGTGCGTGATTTCCTGAAAGACAGGAATATCAGTGTTCTGCCATGGCCAGCGAAGAGCCCGGATCTCAATCCCATTGAGCACGTCTGGGACCTGTTGGATCGGAGGGTGAGGGCCATTTCCCCCAGAAATGTCTGGGAACTTGCAGGTGCCTTGGTGGAAGAGTGGGGTAACATCTCACAGCAAGAACTGGCAAATCTGGTGCAGTCCATGATGAGGAGATCCACTGCGGTACTTAATGCAGCTGGTGGCCACACCAGATACTGACTGTTACTTTAGATTTTGACCCCCTCTTTGTTCAGGGACACATTATTCAATTTCTGTTAGTCACATGTCTGTGGAACTTGTTCAGTTTAAGTCTCAGTTGTTGAATCTTGTTATGTTCATACAAATATTTACACATGTTAAGTTTGCTGAAAATAAAACGCAGTTGACAGTGAGATGACGTTTCTTTCTTTGCTGAGATATATCTATATAGGGACAGATAATAATTTAAATAACTTTTAGAATAAGTCTAACGTAACAAAATGTGGAAAAAGGGGAAGTGGTCTGAATACTTTCCAAGTATATTTATTTCCACCATTAACATGGTCTGTGACTAGAAAAGGCTGCTCTAGCCAGTCCAATGTAACGTTAGTCAAAAGGAGTCGACCAAGGTGCAGCGTGGAATATGTTCATCTTGTGATTTATTGACTCAGAACACGATAAAAAGTAATGAACAAAGAAAATACCACCGTCACGTTCTGTAGGCACACAAAGCAAAAATAAGATCCCACAAACACAGGTGGAAAAAAGGCTGACTAAGTATGGTTCCTAATCAGAGACAACGATAGACAGCTGCCTCTGGTTAGGAACCATACTCGGCCCAACACAAAGAAATACAAAAATAAGATCCCACAAACACAGGTGGAAAAAAGGCTGACTAAGTATGGTTCCTAATCAGAGACAACGATAGACAGCTGCCTCTGGTTAGGAACCATACTCGGCCCAACACAAAGAAATACAAAACATAGAATGGCCACCCCACACCCTGACCTAACAACCTAGAGAAATAAACCCTCTCTCTCTCAGGTCAGGGTGTGGGGTGGCCATTCTAACAACCTAGAGAAATAAACCCTCTCTCTCTCAGGTCAGGGCAACCAGGATAACATTCAGCACTGTAACTAACTATTTGTTGTTTTAACTTATTATTTCCAGACAGTCAGTGTTTTCCGCTAACGCCAGCTGTCTGCTATACAGTTAGTCATTTTCAGACGGGTACTTTTTCCACTTAAATCAATTAGGCTGCTTTTAAAATTTGCTACTCAGAAAAAAAAGGTCCGCCGAGCCCTCTTCCCGCTAGAATGAACGATATGCATCTTCTAGCCATCTATCGACAGGACAGGTGCCCGTCAGTCACAAAGTGAGCGATAACAGGAAAAAAACTGCTGGTTTGACAGTCTTGCTGTGCGTGTTGCAGTCGAATTTCTACACCAAGGGAGAGAGCATGAATTTAATGTCCCATATAATGTGGTAATGATGAGTCGATATCCACAGCCTATTGTTATCTGGGCACATTTATTTTATTTTGTGTGCAGGGTCAGACATTAACAATGGCCGCTGGGGGTTAGTAAAAACACATCTACACACTGAGCTTATTTATTTTAGGCAAAGTGATTTACAAAAGTAAACCTTTAATAACGAACATACTACCAATATGGTGGCTACAGTTGATTCAGCTTAGCTAGCCTACTGTAACAGTGTCCATAGCTCTTTTGGCACATTTGTCTTAAAAGGGGCAGTGTCCTATTTTCAAATCTTCTCAAAAGTCAAAATTGCATGGCCTTTTTCCAAAAAAAACTCTTTATCAACTTTAGATTTCAAGATATCCTAACTTATAGCAAATTTACTTTTGACTAATAAAAGATGGTTAAGTCAACTTAACCATTTATCAGTATAACCTACTATTCAAAGTTGAATCCATTTCAACTTTAAACAAAGTTAACATTGCTAGCTAATTTGTCCTGGGATATAAACATTAGATTGTTATTTTACCTGAAATGCACAAGGTCCTCTACTCCGACAATTAATCCACAGATAAAAGGGTAACCCAAGTCAATTTCTAGTAATCTCTCCTCCTTCCTTCAGGCTTCTTCTTCTTTGTACTTTATATGTCAGTTGGTAACCAACTTTAAGGTGCATTACCACCACCAACTGGACTGGAGTGTGGACCTCAGTTCATCTTTCAAATCACCCACGTGGGTATATGCTCCTATAAACCAATGAGGAGATGGCACGTGGGTATATGCTCCTATAAACCAATGAGGAGATGGCACGTGGGTATATGCTCCTATAAAGCAATGAGGAGATGGCACGTGGGTATATGCTCCTAAAAACCAATGAGGAGATGGCACGTGGGTATATGCTCCTATAAACCAATGAGGAGATGAGAGTGGTGGGACTTGCAGCGCATCAAGCATCACAAATAGAACCAAGTTGTATTTTAGCTCCTGGCTACGAAAGACGCTCGTTGACGAATGCGAGTATTGCGGGTACAATGACTAAATAACATGTATGTGTAAAATGTATTTTGCGATGTGAGCGGTGTGGCCAGCATGTAACCCTAACATTGATTTCATTGAGATTTCAGTAAGGGAGCATCATGCTCATCCCTCTCTTGCTCATGTCTGAGCATTTTTTCCCCCCCTCGCCCAGTTTGAAAACTGGCAGTGCGCTCAGTAATGTCGAGCAACCAACAGACCGTTTTAACTACAACAACATTATCAGTAACGGTTACAGAAACATTTTTATTTGTTACTTTTTACGTGTGTGGTTGTTTCACTACCCCTTTGTTGAATGAACTAATTGAAGTCGCTCTGGATAATAAATAACGTGTGTACTGAATTACCCAACATTTTTAAATTAACAGTTGCAAAGCATGCTGAGATCCACCCCTCAAAAACAAGCTCTGGACAGAGTGAACAGACTATAGATGACTGTTAGCTGGACAGAGTGAACAGACTATAGATGACTGTTAGCTGGACAGAGTGAACAGACTATAGATGTAGGGTCATTATCATTTCTACACAGTTCAGATTTAAATTTTAATAATTTTGAAGGAACTCAAACCATCCACGGGCCATACTGAACGGGCCAGTCTTGAGTTTGACCCGTCTTCCAGCCTAGATCCTCCTCCTGAACTATACAACAGCTTAACTAAGCAAGTTCAGACCTGTAGATGGGTCTGAATGCTAGCAACAGCATACTTTCCTAATAAATCAATGACCCACGAGAAGGAAAAAACAAGCATACTTACACACGCTTATCAGAACTGACGCGTCATTCTCAGTCGAGGATGTTTCCAAATGGTACCCTATTCCCTACATAGTGCACTAGGGCCCATAAGGTTCTGGCATAAAGTAGTGCATTATGTAGGAAATAGGGTCCCATTTGGGACAGGTTAGGATGTTCCCAGATTCCCGTCAACATATTTCATATAATCTAATATGCAGAATCTGTAAAGGAGAGAGAGGGAAGGAGGGACTTCTTTGAACAAACAAACCTTCTGTCTGCACTTTGACTCATCAAATGGATGGCTGTCAACTCTAGTCACAGAGTGTACTGAACGCATAGCTCAGGGCTCAGTGTGTGGTAACCTTCACACAAAACAGTAAAAGAATTTAAAATGGTGTCTAAGTCATAGAGAAAACACTATAGAACAGCAGTATGTGCCAACTGTCCAACTTCCAGACCTACATTTACATTTTACATTATAGTCATTTAGCAGACGCTCTTATCCAGAGGGACTTACAGTAGTGAATGCATACATTTCATACATTTTTTTCCCCCCCGTACTGGTCCCCCGTGGGAATCGAACCCACAACCCTGGCGTTGCAAATACCATGCTCTACCAACTGAGCCACACGGGACCTGAACATTTACTACAGTATCGACCCCGTACCCCCACACTGACCCCGTACCCCCACACCGACCCCCCACACCGACCCCGTACCCCCCACACCCGACCCCGTACCCCCACACCGACGCCCCCCACACCGACCCGTACCCCCACACCGACCCCCGTACCCCCCCCACACCGACCCCGTACCCCCCACACCGACCCGTACCCCCACACCGACCCCGTACCCCCACACCGACCCCGAAAATATCCTGGACTTGGGAGGAAATCTTGGCAGGACACGAAAGCCTGCCGTGGAAGCAGACGCAAGGAGAGAAGGGAGGCCAGCGACAACGCCGGGGTTTGCGGCCACAAAGACAGCCCGAATTTGTTTTTGGGGGGGGTACTGTCACGCCCTGTCCATAGAGAGCCTTTTTATTCTCCATTTTGGTTAGGTCGGGGTGTGACTGGGGGGGGGTTGTTCTTGTCTAGGTTATTTATTTCTATGTTGGCCTGGTATGGTTCCCAATCAGAGGCAGCTGTTTATCGTGGTCTCTGATTGGGGATCATATTTAGGCAGCCATTTCCCCACTGTGTTTTGTGGGATCTTGTTTCTGTGTAGTTGCCTGTGAGTACTCCATGACTTCACGTTTCGTTTGCCGTTTATTGTTGTGTGCGTTTCACTAATAAAAGATGTGGAACTCAGATCGCGCTGCACGTTGGTCCGAGTATGCTTCCAGTTCCTACGACGAGCGTGACAAGGCTTCGCTAAGTGTTGTGGTTCTGGTGTCACGGTTCGGATTCGGCGGGAAAATGAAATTCCAACAAGTTTTTTGTTGTTAATTGTTGTTTATTTAAGGAAAATCCTAAGTGTTGGTTTTCATGATTTTTTTTACTCATCGTGAAACGATTAAGGATTAAAAAATTAGGATGAAGTGCAGTATGGGGTGTGGACATGGTTCAGACACGGTTTAGGCCTACGCTATAATGTCTTCTTGCAAAGAGTAAAATATGGGCACTTGTGTAACTCATCAAATCGGCTCTGTCTGTAGTGCGGTACTTCTCATCTCCCGGGCTGTCACTGAGGGGGGGGGATGGTTTGATTCATTTGACCCGGGGTATATTGGGCTATGGCCCGACGACGTGGGGAAGGAGGAGCGCCCTTCTCAAAAGCGAACAGTAACCTGTGACGCTCAGTCATGTTGTCAACAAGGCAGCATAGTGCATGCATCGTCCAGAAAACATCTCTCTTTTCCAGAAAATAAATATTTGAATTATCAAACTAGTTTTCATTGGGAAAGCAGATAAAAACTATCATGTTTGGTGTGGACCCCAGGAAGAGTAGCTGATGCTTTTCCACCGGCTAATGGGGATCCTAATAAAGACCAAAAATACACGGGGTTTTATTGAAGACATTTTAGTTTTAGAGTCGACATCGCGGTCAGACCAGGGAGACCGGTTCCAAATCAACACGCCCACTCATCCACCCCGACCAACCAGCTTAAATGTGTTTTTTTTAATTGTCTTATATAACCATATCATAGTAATTTGAGTGTCACAGAATTTACGTTTAACTATGTTCCGTCTAGGTCTATGAGAGCAGGGTGCTCAGATTTACTCAGACAGACATACAATGCAGCTCAGGCATTGCATTTAGGCCTATTCCTTCTGTGTGTTTTATGTATTCACTCAGGTTGGCGGACCGAACCGGAGCCCCCCCCCCCCTATACCGAATGGTTCTGTACGAATACTGTTGTTACACCCTGACTACTTACTATACCTCAACTAAACACAGTCACCCTACTGGGCCTGGACCTGGCCCCAGTCAGTGAGTCTCTCTCTATTGGACCTGGACCAGTCAGTGTGTATCTCTCTACTGGACCTGGACCAGTCAGTGTGTATCTCTCTACTGGACCTGGACCAGTCAGTGTGTATCTCTCTACTGGACCTGGACCAGTCAGTGTGTATCTCTCTACTAGACCTGGACCAGTCAGTGTGTATCTCTCTACTAGACCTGGACCAGTCAGTGTGTATCTCTACTGGACCTGGACCAGTCAGTGTGTATCTCTCTACTGGACCTGGACCAGTCAGTGTGTATCTCTCTACTGGACCTGGACCAGTCAGTGTGTATCTCTCTACTAGACCTGGACCAGTCAGTATGTATCTCTACTAGACCTGGACCAGTCAGTGTGTATCTCTTACTGGACCTGGACCAGTCAGTGTGTATCTCTCTACTAGACCTGGACCAGTCAGTGTGTATCTCTCTACTAGACCTGGACCAGTCAGTGTATAAGGAGTGCTGATCTCAGATCAGTTTTGTAATTTAGATCAAAATGAATCTAAAACGACCGTAACTGA
>NW_025547343.1:0-13526 GCF_905237065.1 Salmo salar
TGCCAGATCAACAGTGCTGAGGACATACAACCAGTATCCCTATCTTACCGTCCCATACATCAGCCAGCGTCCCATGGGAGCATTGGAGTGGTAGATGCCAGATCAACATGCTGAGGACATACATCAGCCACGTCCCATGAGACTGTATAGATGTCAGGGAATACTGAGAGTTATGCTTCTCTTCTAGCAGAGCCATGCCCCTTTTAATGTGCTGCAGTCTGGGAAACACTTTATGCTGTCTGGGGTGTGTGTGTGTGTGTGTGTGTGTGTGTGTGTGCTGCAGCTCTATAGTTCTGCTGTAGTCATCAAGTCATGAAATCAGCTCATCGTTCTGTGAGAAAGCCAGAGATATGTACGTCTTTTAAAGCCTATGATTAGTCAGAAATTACCAAGTGTCCAAAACATGACTGATATTTAGTCATCACTGTGGTAATGGGCTCTATGGAACAGGCCTCTATGGAACTGGCCTCTATGGAACTGGCCTCTATGGAACTGGCCTCTATGGAACAGGCCTCTATGGAACTGGCCTCTATGGAACTGGCCTCTATGGAACTGGCCTCTATGGAAATGGCCTCTATGGAACTGGCCTCTAGGATGGAACAGGCCTCTATGGAACTGGCCTCTATGGAAATGGTCTCTATGGAACAGGCCTCTATGGAACTGGCCTCTATGGAACTGGCCTCTATGGAACTGGCCTCTATGGAACTGGCCTCTATGGAACTGGCCTCTATGGAAATGGCCTCTATGGAACTGGCCTCTGTGGAACTGGCCTCTATGGAACTGGCCTCTATGGAAATGGCCTCTATGGAAATGGCCTCTGTGGAACTGGCCTCTATGGAACTGGCCTCTATGGAAATGGCCTCTATGGAAGTGGCCTCTATGGAACTGGCCTCTATGGAAATGGCCTCTATGGAAATGGCCTCTATGGAAATGGCCTCTATGGAACTGGCCTCTATGGAACTGGCCTCTGTGGAACTGGCCTCTATGGAAATGGCCTGGTAGTAGTTAAGGGAACAGTTTTGGAGATGATGGGAACATCATTAGAGTAAAGGTGAGGACACACCTTTAGTGCTATAAATTCTCAGACAACCCAAAGATTCCTTGATGCCCTTCCAGACTGCCTCTGCCTACCCAAGGACGTCAGAGGACAAAAATCAGTTAACCACCTAACCGAGGAACTCAATTTAACCTTGCGCAATACCCAGATGCAGTTGCACCCCTAAAAACTAAAAACATCTGTCATAAGAAACTAGCTCCCTGGTATACAGAAAATACACGAGCTCTGAAGCAAGCTTCCAGAAAATTGGAACGGAAATGGCGCCACACCAAAGCTGGAAGTCTTCCGACTAGCTTGGAAAGACAGTACCGTGCAGTATCGAAGAGCCCTCACTGCTGCTCGATCATCCTATTTTTTCCAACTTAATTGAGGAAAATAAGAACAATCCGAAATTTCTTTTTGATACTGTCGCAAAGCTAACTAAAAAGCAGCCTTCGCAAATGGAGGATGGCTTTCACTTCGGCAGTAATACATTTATGAACTTCTTTGAGGAAAAGATCATGATCATTAGAAAGCAAATTACGGACTCCTCTTTAAATCTGGGTATTCCTCCAAAGCTCCATTGTCCTGAGTCTGCACAACCTGCCAGGACCTAGGATCAAGGGAGATGCTAAAGTGTTTTAGTACTATATCTCTTGACGCAATGATGAAAATAATCATGGCCTCCAAACCCTCAAGCTGCATACTGGACCCTATTCCAACTAAACTACTGAAAGAGCTGCTTACTGTGCTTGGCCCTCCTATGTTGAACATAATAAACGGCTCTCTATCCACCGGATGTGTACCAAGCTCACTAAAAGTGGCAGTAATAAAGCCTCTCTTGAAAAGCCGAATCTTGATCCAGAAATTATAAAAACTATCGGCCTATATCGAATCTTCCATTCCTCTCAAAAATTTTAGAAAAAGCTGTTGCACAGCAACTCACTGCCTTCCTGAAGACAAACAATGTATACGTAAACGCTTCAGTCTGGTTTTGGACCCCATCATAGCACTGAGACTGCACTTGTGAAGGTGGTAAATGACCTTTTAATGACGTCAGACCGAGGCTCTGCATCTGTCCTCGTGCTCCTAGATCTTAGTGCCGCTTTGATACCATCGATCACCACATTCTTTTGGAGAGATTGGAAACCCAAATTGGTCTACATGGACAAGTTCTGGCCTGGTTTAGATCTTATCTGTCGGAAAGATATCAGTTTGTCTCTGTGAATGGTTTGTCCTCTGACAAATCAATTGTAAATTTCGGTGTTCCTCAAGGTTCCGTTTTAGGACCACTATTGTTTTCACTATATATTTTACCTCTTGGGGATGTCATTCGAAAACATAATGTTAAATTTCACTGCTATGCGGACGACACACAGCTGTACATTTCAATGAAACATGGTGAAGCCCCAAAATTGCCCTCGCTAGAAGCCTGTGTTTCAGACATAAAGAAGTGGATGGCTGCAAACTTTCTACTTTTAAACTCGGACAAAACAGAGATGCTTGTTCTAGGTCCCAAGAAACAAAGAGATCTTCTGTTGAATCTGACAATTAATCTGGATGGTTGTACAGTCGTCTCAAATAAAACTGTGAAGGACCTCGGCGTTACTCTGGACCCTGATCTCTCTTTTGAAGAACATATCAAGACTGTTTCAAGGACAGCTTTTTTTCCATCTACGTAACATTGCAAAAATCAGAAATTTTCTGTCCAAAAATGACGCAGAAAAATTAATCCATGCTTTTGTTACTTCTAGGCTGGACTACTGCAATGCTCTACTTTCCGGCTACCCGGATAAAGCACTAAATAAACTTCAGTTAGTGCTAAATACGGCTGCTAGAATCCTGACTAGAACCAAAAAATTTGATCATATTACCCCAGTGCTAGCCTCCCTACACTGGCTTCCTGTTAAGGCAAGGGCTGATTTCAAGGTTTTACTGCTAACCTACAAAGCATTACATGGGCTTGCTCCTACCTATCTTTCCGATTTGGTCCTGCCGTACATACCTACACGTACGCTACGGTCACAAGACGCAGGCCTCCTAATTGTCCCTAGAATTTCTAAGCAAACGGCTGGAGGTAGGGCTTTCTCCTATAGAGCTCAATTTTTATGGAATGGTCTGCCTAACAATGTGAGAGACGCAGACTCAGTCTCAACCCTTTAAGTCTTTACTGAAGACTTATCTCTTCAGTAGGTGCTATGATTAAGTATAGTCTGGCCCGGGAGTGTGAAGGTGAACGGAAAGGCTGGAGCAACGAACCGCCCTTGCTGTCTCTGCCTTGCCGGTTCCCCTCTTTCCACTGGGATTCTCTGCCTCTAACCCTTTTACAGGGGCTGAGTCACTGGCCTACTGGTGTTCTTCCATGCCGTCCATGGGAGGGTTTCTCTTGTCTTATCCGGTGTCCTGTGTGTATTTAAATATGCTCTCTCTAATTCTCTCTTTCTCTCTTTCTGTCTTTCTCTCGTAGGACCTGAGCCCTAGGACCATTCCTCAGGACTCCATGGTATGATGACTCCTTGCTGTCCCCAGTCCACCTGGCCGTGCTGCTGCTCCAGTTTCAACTGTTCTGCCTGCGGCTATGGAACCCTGACCTGTTCACGGACGTGCTTGTTGCACCCTCGACAACTACTATGATTATTATTATTTGACCATGCTGGTCATTTATGAACATTTTAACATTTTAACATTTTGACCATGTTCTGTTATAATATCCACCCTGCACAGCCAGAAGAGGACTGGCCACCTCATAGCCTGTTAGGTTTCTAATCTCCACCCTGCACAGCCAGAAGAGGACTGGCCACCCCTCATAGCCTGGTTCCTCTCTAGGTTTCTTCCTAGGTTTTTGGCCTTTCTAGGGAGTTTTTCCTAGGGAGTTTTTCCTAGCCACCGTGCTTCTTTCACATGCTTTGCTTGCTGTTTGGGGTTTTAGGCTGGGTTTCTGTACAGCACTTTGAGAATATCAGCTGATGTAAGAAGGGCTATATAAAAATAAATTTGATTGATTTGATTTGACAACAGTTCACCTGACACAAGACTGAATCCAAACATTACAACTGTTGATTTGATGTACTGTACTTTTCACAACATTTCTTAAAATAATGAAATCTGAAAAAACTCTGTATACATTCAGTAACATGATAGGAATATTCCTGTAAAATGTTGGGGTAGGTGCAACATAAGACAAAAAATAAATTAAAAAAATGACAAGGGTTTGAGTGAGAGGACTAACTGGTGTCTCCAAGTGGACACACACCTCTCCAAACTGTGTTCACAATTCCTTAGTCATTTCAAAGCACTTTTATAACTCAAAGAATAGTCTTCAACTACAGGAAGGAGTCATGAGTGCATTCAGGTGTGTGTGACGCGCCAAACTTTCTTCACAATAAACAAACACGGGCACGTTCTGTTCAGAAGAACAACGACGGCGTGTCATCTGGTAACATCTAACATAGTGATCATAAACGTCGACGCTGTAAACGACGTCAGTTTTATGATGTGGTTTGAAGTGTTTGTATGACATCGAAGCTGTATTTATTACAATGTCAGATTTTTTCTAAATACATCGACTCCTCTGGATTCCAGCGATTCCCCTTCACTCGCATATTACAATGTCAGATTTTTCTAAATACATCGACTCCTCTGGATTCCAGCGATTCCCCTTCACTCGGACAACAACATAATGTTCTAACAGTTTCCCAGTCAGCTGGAGGGATGAGGCGGCATCTTCTTGTCACAGCACAGTGCTCTAGTTCAGAACAGCTGTCAGTCAAATACAGAGCTGTGAAGTGGAGAAACTGAGCTCTGACGTCATGTATAGCATGTTACTCTACAGCCACTGTGTTCCAATTATAGGCGCTTATCATTGCCCAAATATGCAATCAACCCCTATACGGGTAAAAATGTAAAGGCTTAATTGGAACCATGAACAATTACTAGGGTTAGAGAGGAGGTCTGGTACTGGGGTTAGAGAGGAGGTTAGAGAGGAGGTCTGGTACTGGGGTTAGAGAGGAGGTCTGGTACTGGGGTTAGAGAGGAGGTTAGAGAGGAGGTCTGGTACTGGGGTTAGAGAGGAGGTCTGGTACTGGGGTTAGAGAGGAGGTTAGAGAGGAGGTCTGGTACTGGGGTTAGAGAGGAGTTAGAGAGGAGGTCTGGTACTGGGGTTAGAGAGGAGGTCTGGTACTGGGGTTAGAGAGGAGGTCTGGTACTGGGGTTAGAGAGGAGGTCTGGTACTGGGGTTAGAGAGGAGGTCTGGTACTGGGGTTAGAGAGGAGGTCTGGTACTGGGGTTAGAGAGGAGGTCTGGTACTGGGGTTAGAGAGGAGGTCTGGTACTGGGGTTAGAGAGGAGGTTAGAGAGGAGGTCTGGTACTGGGGTTAGAGAGGAGGTCTGGTATTGAGGTTAGAGAGGAGGTCTGGTACTGGGGTTAGAGAGGAGGTCTGGTACTGGGGGTGAGAGAGGAGGTCTGGTACTGGGGTTAGAGAGGAGGTCTGGTACTGGGGTTAGAGAGGAGATTAGAGAGGAGGTCTGGTACTGGGGTTAGAGAGGAGATTAGAGAGGAGGTCTGGTACTGGGGTTAGAGAGGAGATTAGAGAGGAGGTCTGGTACTGGGGTTAGAGAGGAGGTCTGGTACTGGGGTTAGAGAGGAGGTCTGGTACTGGGGTTAGAGAGGAGGTCTGGTACTGGGGTTAGAGAGGAGGTCTGGTACTATTTATGGGAACAGCATTTGGACTGTGTTTCTTTCAACAGAACAATCAGATTCCCAGTTGAATGTGCAGCTGGGGATTGTCAAGCAACACTGGGGGCTGATTGTGTCTGGTTCTGGTGCTGTTGGCTCTGTTGTTACTGATGATGAATGTGGTAACTAGGGGGTTCTGATGGGTTCTGGTGCTGTTGGCTGGGAAAACTGTTAAAGAGCTGGGGGCTGAGAGAGACAGAGGAGACACTGGAATGTGGGGTTCATTAAGACATCTCTGAGATCCACACACGCACGCACGCACGCACGCACACATACCACACACACACACCACACACACCACACACACACACACACACACACACACACACACACACACACACACACACACACACATGGAATACATACGGTAGAATGTTCACTGTATAATGTTCAAAGATTATAGTTTCAGAATGTATGACTCTACTTGGTCCTCCTGTCCAGTGGTAGTCTCTGCTTGGTCCTCCTGTCCAGTGGTAGTCTCTGCTGGTCCTCCCATCTCAGTGGTAGTCTCTGCTTGGTCCTCCTGTCCAGTGGTAGTCTCTACTGGTCCTCCTGTCCCCATCTCAGTGGTAGTCTCTACTGGTCCTCCTGTCCAGTGGTAGTCTCTACTGGTCCTCCTGTCCAGTGGTAGTCTCTACTGGTCCTCCTGTCCAGTGGTGGTCTCTACTGGTCCTCCTGTCCAGTGGTAGTCTCTACTGGTCCTCCTGTCCCCATCTCAGTGGTAGTCTCTACTGGTCCTCCTGTCCAGTGGTAGTCTCTACTGGTCCTCCTGTCCAGTGGTAGTCTCTACTGGTCCTCCTGTCCAGTGGTGGTCTCTACTGGTCCTCCTGTCCAGTGGTAGTCTCTGCTTGGTCCTCCTGTCCAGTGGTAGTCTCTGCTTGGTCCTCCTGTCCCCATCTCAGTGGTAGTCTCTGCTTGGTCCTCCTGTCCAGTGGTAGTCTCTGCTTGGTCCTCCTGTCCCATCTCAGTGGTAGTCTCTACTGGTTATCCTGTCCAGTGGTAGTCTCTACTTGGTCCTCCTGTCCCATCTCAGTGGTAGTCTCTAATGGTCCTCCTGTCCCCATCTCAGTGGTAGTCTCTACTGGTCCTCCTGTCCAGTGGTAGTCTCTACTGGTCCTCCTGTCCAGTGGTAGTCTCTACTGGTCCTCCTGTCCAGTGGTGGTCTCTACTGGTCCTCCTGTCCAGTGGTAGTCTCTGCTGGTCCTCCTGTCCAGTGGTGGTCTCTACTGGTCCTCCTGTCCAGTGGTAGTCTCTGCTGGTCCTCCTGTCCCATCTCAGTGGTAGTCTCTACTGGTCCTCCTGTCCAGTGGTAGTCTCTACTGGTCCTCCTGTCCAGTGGTAGTCTCTGCTGGTCCTCCTGTCCCCATCTCAGTGGTAGTCTCTGCTTGGTCCTCCTGTCCAGTGGTAGTCTCTGCTTGGTCCTCCTGTCCCATATCAGTGGTAGTCTCTACTGGTTATCCTGTCCAGTGGTAGTCTCTACTTGGTCCTCCTGTCCCATCTCAGTGGTAGTCTCTACTGGTCCTCCTGTCCCCATCTCAGTGGTAGTCTCTACTGGTCCTCCTGTCCAGTGGTAGTCTCTACTGGTCCTCCTGTCCAGTGGTGGTCTCTACTGGTCCTCCTGTCCAGTGGTAGTCTCTACTGGTCCTCCTGTCCAGTGGTAGTCTCTACTGGTCCTCCTGTCCAGTGGTGGTCTCTACTGGTCCTCCTGTCCAGTGGTAGTCTCTGCTGGTCCTCCTGTCCCATCTCAGTGGTAGTCTCTACTGGTCCTCCTGTCCAGTGGTAGTCTCTACTGGTCCTCCTGTCCAGTGGTAGTCTCTGCTGGTCCTCCTGTCCCATCTCAGTGGTAGTCTCTGCTTGGTCCTCCTGTCCAGTGGTAGTCTCTACTTGGTCCTCCTGTCCCATCTCAGTGGTAGTCTCTGCTTGGTCCTCCTGTCCCATATCAGTGGTAGTCTCTACTGGTCCTCCTGTCCAGTGGTAGTCTCTACTTGGTCCTCCTGTCCCCATCTCAGTGGTAGTCTCTACTTGGTCCTCCTGTCCCCATCTCAGTGGTAGTCTCTGCTTGGTCCTCCTGTCCAGTGGTAGTCTCTACTGGTCCTCCTGTCCAGTGGTAGTCTCTACTGGTCCTCCTGTCCAGTGGTAGTCTCTGCTGGTCCTCCTGTCCCATCTCAGTGGTAGTCTCTGCTGGTCCTCCTGTCCCATCTCAGTGGTAGTCTCTACTGGTCCTCCTGTCCAGTGGTAGTCTCTACTGGTCCTCCTGTCCAGTGGTGGTCTCTACTGGTCCTCCTGTCCCAGTGGTAGTCTCTGCTGGTCCTCCTGTCCCCATCTCAGTGGTAGTCTCTGCTGGTCCTCCTGTCCCATCTCAGTGGTAGTCTCTGCTTGGTCCTCCTGTCCCATCTCAGTGGTAGTCTCTACTTGGTCCAGTGTCGTCCGGGTTAGGGGAGTGTTTGGTCGGCAGGGATGTCCTTGTCCCATCATGCACTAGCAACTCCTGTGGCGGGCCCCGGGCGCAGTGCACGCTGACACGGTCGCCAGGTGTACGATGTTTCCTCCGACACATTGGTGCGGCTGGCTTCCTGGTTAAGAGGGCATTGTGTCAAGAAGCAGTGCGGCTTGGCTGGGTTGTGTTTCGCAGGATACACGGCTCTCGACCTTCACCTCTCCCGAGTCCATGCGGAAGTTGCAGCGATGAGACAAGACTGTAACTACCAATTGGAAACCACGAAATTAGGGAGAAAAAGGGCAAAAAAATCAAAAAAATTATTTACAACAAAATACAGTCAAAATTGTACATGTACGGTTGAAGTAGGAAGTTTACATACACTTAGGTTGGAGTCGTTAAAACTCGTTTTTCAGCCGCTCCACAAATTTCTTGTTAACAAACTATAGTTGTGGCAAGTCGGTTAGGACATCTACTTTGTCATTTGTCAAGTCATTTTTCCAACAATTGTTTACAGACAGATTATTTCACTGATAATTCACTGTATCACAGTTCCAGTGGGTCAGAAGTTTACATACACTAAGTTGACTGTGCCTTTAAACAGCTTGGAAAATTCCATAGAATGATGTCATGGCTTTAGAAGCTTCTGATAGGCTAATTGACATCATTTGAGTCAATTGGAGGTGTACCTGTGGATGTATTTCGAGGCCTACCTTCAAACTCAGTGCCTCTTTGCTTGACCTCCACAAGTCTGGTTCATCCTTGGGAGCAATTTCCAAACGCCTGAAGGTACCACGTTCATCTGTACAAACAATAGTACGCAAGTATAAACACCATGGGACCACGCAGCCGTCATACCGCTCAGAAAGGAGACGCGTTCTGTCTCCTAGATATGAACGTACTTCGGTGCGAAAAGTGCAACTCAATCCCAGAAGAACAGCAAAGGATCTTGTGAAGATGCAGGTACAAAAGTATCTATATCCACAGTAAAACGAGTCCTATATCGACATAACCTGAAAGGCCGCTCAGCAAGGAAGAAGCTACTGCTCCAAAACCGCCATAAAAAAGCCATACTACGGTTTGCAACTGCACATGGGGACAAAGATCGTACTTTTTGGAGAAATGTCCTCTGTGTCACATCCTGACCAGCAGGGGGAGGAATTTGATTAGTTTTGGTCAGGATGTGGCAGGGTTTTTGTGTGTGTGAATGGTTGTGTTGGTGATAAGGACTCCCAATTGAAGGCAGGTGTGTTGAGTTGCCTTTGATTGGGAGTCCTATATAGGAGTGTGTGTTTTTCTTTGGGGTTGTGGGTAATTGTTTCTTGTTTAGTGTGGTTGCACCTGACAGGACTGTTGGCTGTCAGTTTCCTTGTTTTTTTCTTGTATAGTGTTCGTTCTGATTAAATTGAAGGATGAATACTAACTCTGCTGCATTTTGGTCCATTTCTGAAGACAGCTGTGACAGAATTACCCACCAAACCAGGACCAAGCAGCAGAGGAACGAGGAGGAAGGATGGACGTGGGCAGAGATAAGGAGGAGCGTTTCCAGGGCTATGGAAGAGTTTAGTAAACTCGAGAGGAGCCCCAATAATTTTTTGGGGGGGGGGCACAAGGGCAGTTTTGCGGGGCAAGAATGGAGCCCCAGGCCAGCTCCCGCACTAGCATGGAGGTGCGTGTCTCCAGGCTGGCACGTCCAGTACCAGCCCCACGCATCAGGCGTCTAGTGCGTCAGCCCAGCCTCGCCAGTCAGGAGTCGCCAGAGCTGCCCGCCAGTCAGGAGTCGCCAGAGTGGCCCGACTGCCCGGAGATGCCAGAGTGGCCCAACTGCCCGGAGATGTCAGAGTGGCCCGACTGCCCTCCGGGTCTGCCAGAGTGGCCCGACTGCCCTCCGGGTCTGCCAGAGTGGCCTGACTGCCCTCCGGGTCTGCCAGAGTGGCCTGACTGCCCTCCGGGTCTGCCAGAGTGGCCCGACTGTCCTCCGGCCCAGCCCGAGTGGCCCGCCTGTCCTCCGGCCCAGCCCGAGCGGCCCGCCTGTCCGGCGCAGCTAAGGGCACCACCGAAGTGGGCGACGCCGAAGGTGGAGAGAGGTCCACGTCCCGCACCTGAGCCACCTCCAGGATAGGTGGGTTGGGGAGGGAGGGTGTAGCACAGTGCTGTCGTTGACGGCAGCCACCCTCCCTTCCCTTCCTTATTGTTTAGGGGTTATTGTTTATTGGTTTTGTTGGGGTATTGGGGATTTTTTGTTGTGTTTTCTTTTTGTAAGGTGCATTACGGGTCTGCACCTTGGAGGGGAGTACTGTCACATCCTGACCAGCAGAGGGAGCAATTGGATTAGTTTTGGTCAGGATGTGGCAGGGTTTTTGTGTGTGTGAATGGTTGTGTTGGTGATTAGGATTCTCAATTGAAGGCAGGTGTGTTGAGTTGCCTTTGATTGGGAGTCTTATAGGAGTGTGTGTTTTTCTTTGGGGTTATGGGTAATTGTTTCTTGTTTAGTGTGGTTGCACCTGACAGGACTGTTGGCTGTCAGTTTTCTCAGTTTGTTTTTGTTATAGTGTTCTTTCTATTAAATTCAAGATGACAAACACTAACTCTGCTGCATTTTGGTCCACTTCTCTCCATGAAGACAGCTGTGACACTCTGGTCTGATGAAACCTAAATAGAACTGTTTGGCCATAATGACCATCGTTACGTTTGGAGGAAAAAGGGGAGGCTTGCAGGCCGAAGAACACCATCCCAACCGTGAAGCACGGGGGTGGCAGCATCATGTTGTGGAGGTGCTTTTGCTGCAGGAGGGACTGGTGCACTTCGTAAAATAGATGGCATCATGAGGGAGGAAAATGATGTGTTTATATTGAAGCAACATCTGAAGACATCAGTCAGGAAGTTAAAGTTTGGTCGCAAATGGGTCTTCCAAATGGACAATGACCCCAAGCATACTTCCAAAGTTGTGGCAAAATGGCTTAAGGACAACAAAGTCAAGGAATTGGAGTGGCCATCACAAAGCCCCGACCTCAATTCTATAGAAAATGTGTGGGCAGAACTGAAAAAGCGTGGTGAGAGCAAGGAGGCCAACAAACCTGACTCAGTTACACCAGCTCTGTCAGGAGGAATGGGCCAAAATTCACCCAACTTATTGGGGAAGCTTGTGGAAGGCTACCCGAAACGTTTGACCCAAGTTAAACAATTTAAAGGCAATGCTATCAAATACTAATTGAGTGTATGTGAACTTCTGACCCACTGGGAATGTGATGAAAGAAAATACAAGCTGAAATAAATCATTCTCTCTACTATTATTCTGACATTTCACACATTCTTAAAATAAAGTGGTGATTCTAACTGACCTAAAACAGGGAATTTTTACTAGGATTAAAATGTCAGAATTGTGAAAAACTGAGTTTAAATGTATTTGGCTAAGGTGTATGTATACTTTAGACTTCAACTGTAAAAAAGCCACGTCCCTACTAAGCCCAGCCTTTCCTTCTGTAACCTGTTGCTCCAAGAACTCCCGAACTAACATTCACTAGCAATGGTTCGTTGAGGATCTCCAGGATTCCTCCAGTCCACAAGAGTGTGTTCTGTCTTGAATCTGACTCACTCTATCATGTTATGAAATATTTGTATTAAATTCTTTTGTCTGTTTCATTTCTTTGTGTTGTTTGCTTCAACCATAACGTTTTAATAACTCTGTGTTAAATCCAGTGTAGGATTACTTTTTTTTGTGGTAACGAGTAATTTAAAACGTTTGTTTTTCAATTTAAGTAATCAGTTACTATTTCAAATAACGCAAATAGTTACTTTTAAATATTATTTCCCCTTTTAATTCCCTCCCCCAGGTTTTTTTTTTAAATCCCTTCCCTTACGTTTACACTCTTCCTGTTTCTTCAAGAACATTGGTGGAAGCTACCTAGCAAGGTGGCAGAGACAACAACCTTCACATTATTTTGGTAGAAGAAAAGGAGAAAAAAAACATAATACGGAAGTAAACTTCAAAAATCAAAGTACCTTCAGGCCGAGCACAGATCCACAAGACCGGTGGAGAAAGACCAACGCCAGCCAAATGGCCGTTGATGCAGAGGATGATGTTCCAACACAGCAAAATCTAGATTTCTGTTCGGGTTACAACCTGTCACCCCACCAGAACTCGAAATGAACATGTATGCATCATTAATCAGTAATTACTTTGATTGCATCCTATTTATTTCAATGCATTATGTATAGGATTTATCTGACAGTCTAATTCGCAAGTTATTTTAATTTCCATGTCGATATTTCAGTCGGTCTTGTTTTAACTTAATAGGCTGTATTTAGTGGCTTTGATGTGATATATTTAGTTTCATAAAGCTGCCTAAATGTTGTTTTTGATTTTGATTTATGGACAATGTTCCTTTGAGGCATTGGCTTCATCAAGATAAAATGTAGTTGTGATGCAACACTTTGCATTCATCAGACATTTTCGATAGTTTAAATATGGAATTTCGTTAGAACACCTGTTGTTCGTTAGAACACCTGTTGTTCGTTAGAACACCTGGACATCGTTCTTCATTATCATAATCTGCATACATTTATCCTCCATCACCGTTTTTTGTGGAACAGTTACATTTCAATATATGCTGCTGAACTACAAAGGACAAATAATAACGTGATTTAAAAAAAAAAGAAAGCATTGTTTATTGTAAAATACGATTCAATTTACTGAAACAACTGAACCAACTATTTGGAAATCGACCCTTGATCTCGTTCGAGAGCTCTCCGATGGTGTCCCGATGCCATCAGTGCCGCATTTGACAACTCGTTAGCAGTGGCGGTTCTAGACCATTTCAACTGGAGGGGGGGCAAGCTGGGGCCAGTTGTACTGTTAGAGGGGGGGCAAGCTGGGGCCAGTTGTTCTGTTAGAGGGGGGCGGCTAAGCTGGGGCCAGTTGTGCTGTTAGAGGGGCCAGTTACATTAGACGTTATTGTTGTCATATCGTTTTCTCCACTGCCATTAGCAGGCAAAAGACCATGTTCATAATCATCATCGTGCCACTGTCTAATAACGGATGTAAAAAAAGAACGATAGCAAAATGAGTTATGTCAAAATTATTTCATATTCCACATCAGGGGGGTCCAAAATTGTTGTCACAGGGGCACTGCCCCTGCCCCCCCCCCTGCCCCCTCCCCTCCAGAACCGCTAGTGCTCGTTAGATGCTTATTGGATACGTTCGCTTTGAATTTCCTGCAAATACTAAGTAGGCAAGCCATTCTGTTAGTGTGAGCCCTCCACGGGCGTGACCAATGACCAAAGCCATTCTAAGTGTGTGCGCCTCTACGGGGGCGTAAC
>NW_025547344.1:0-3839 GCF_905237065.1 Salmo salar
AAAATGCAAAAAACTTCCAATTTTCAAACATATGACTATTTTACACCATTTTGAAAGACAAGACTCTCCTTTATCTAACCACATTGTCCGATTTCAAAAAGGCTTGCAAAACATTTGATTATGTCAGGAGTACCCAGCCAGAAATAATCACGCACATTTTTCAAGCTAGCATATAATGTCACAAAAGCAAAACCACAGCTACTAAATGCAGCACTAACCTTTGATGATCTTCATCAGATGACACTCCTAGGACATTATGTTATACAATACATGCATGTTTTGTTCAATCAAGTTCATATTTATATCAAAAAACAGCTTTTTACATTAGCATGTGACGTTCCAGAACTAACGCCACCCGCCGAAAACTTCCGGTGAATTTATAAATTACTCACGATAAGCGTTGACAAAAAACATACAATTGTTTTAAGAATTATAGATACAGAACTCCTTTATGCAATCGCGGTGTCCGATTTAAATAGCTTTTCGGTGAAAGCACATTTTGCAATATTCTCTCAAGTAGATAGCCCGGCCATCATGGCTAAGCTTTTTGGCTCCCACAGGTTGGCACTCAGCAAACTCAGATTTATAAGGAAAATTGGATTACCTTTGCTGTTCTTCGTCAGAATGCACTCCCAGGACTTCTACTTCAACACCCAATGTTGTTTTGGTTCCAAGTAATCCATAGTTATATTCAAATAGCTGCGATTTTGTTCTTGCGTTCCAAGACACTATCCGAAGAGGTGGCGGTGTGTGTATTTGACAAAAACATTCAAAATATTCCGTTTACCCGGTGCTTCGAAGCATGTCAAGCGCTGTTTAAAATCAACTTTATCGCGATTTTTCGTAAAATATCGATAATATTCCAACCAGGAGGCGTTATCCGTTCAAACACTGAAAATAGAAAATGGAGTCAAGCATGCCGGCACCAGTGTCGTTGTTCTCCAGAGCGACCACTTTCCAAAACCCCCTACTGTTTTCACCCAGGGATTTCCAAGAGTTATCATTCCACGTTCTGGCGCCTTCTGAGAGCCTATAGGAGCCTTAGAAAATGTCACGTTACAACAGAGATATCCTATATTTTCGATAAAGAGGCTACAGAAGGCCAAGAAATAGTCAGACAGGGCACTTCCCATATAGAATCTTCTCCAGGTTTTTGCCTGCCTTATGAAATTCTGTTATACTCACAGACACCATTCAAACAGTTTTAGAAACTTTAGGGTGTTTTCATCCAAATCAAATAATATAGGCATATTCTAGTTTCTGGGCAGGAGTAATAACCGGGTTATCGGGTACGTTTTTATCCGGCCGTGAAATACAACACACACCCCTATCCTAAACAGGTTAACCGTTACGGCAATTTCATTGGTCTAATGAAAGCTTCTTGCCGAAAAAAAACTGAGCACGTCACAGAATGTGTTTTTGGGCAAAAAAAATTGAAAGCGGGAAAAATCCATATTAGCCGCGTCATTGTTTAAGACGCGAGTTCAAGCGTGGCAAAAAAGTTTAAATAGTCCGGAAGTGTAATCAGTATGCAGTCATGTTGAAGTATGACACATTCACACTTTACCAATACACTTGAATTTCCAATGGATCTTTAAATACATTAAATAAATGCTTATAAGAAATGTAGTTTTACAGTTTTTATATAGTGGTGCAATTGTAGTTTCACTCTTTTTATATACCGTAAATTCCGGACCTTAAGCCGCAACTTTTTTGCCACGCTTTGAACCTCGCGGCTTAAACAATGACGCGGCTAATATATGGATTTTTCCCGCTTTTCATTAAAACATTTTTTTTAAAAACGCATTCTGTGACGTGCTCAGTTTTTAGCGGCATGAAGCTTCGTGTAGACCAATGAGGGTGCGAAACAGAGACAAAAATCAAACAATTTTTTGTTTACTGTTTAGATTAAATCGAGAACATCTCAAACTTCCCATCATTCTGATTACGGCAGTCATTTTGTCACGCCCTCATCATGGCAAGACACGGAGAAATGCATGATGCGGCTTTCAGAAGTTGAAGGCGATTGATCCTGGCTGTTGGAAGAAGCGAGCTGCTGCCGGGAGCTTGGTCTTAATGAGTCGATGATAAGGCGTTGGAAACAGTAGGCGTGAGGAATTGACTCAGTGCTAAAAGACAGCTAAAACTTACTGCAAATTTTTGTTACAGCGCTAAAACTTACTGCTTATTTTTGTTACAAGCCATGTTTTTAGTTAAAGCCTATTTATTTTTAGTTACAAGCCGTGTTTTAGTTAAAGCCTGTTTATTTTGGTTACAAGCGGTGTTTACGTTAAAGCCTGTGTAAAGTTAATTTGTTTCCAATGTGCCGGTAGGCACCTACGACCTACATAGAACATGTGCGGCTTATTTATGTTCAAAATAAAAAATAATTTAAATTCAGTGGGTGCGGCTTATATTTACAGGTGCGCTTAAGGGCTAGGGGCAGTATTGACACGGCTGGATAAAAACATACTCATTTAATCTGGTTACCCCTCCTCCTGCAGTAACTAGAATATGCATATGCTTATTACATATGCATGGTTAAGAAAACACCCTACATTTTCTAAAACTGTTTTGAATGGTGTCTGTGGTATAACGGAATCAAATGGCAGGTCGGTAATTCCTTTTAAGTGGCCTGTCGACCATTTTGAGCTTCTTTCCATCTCTAATATCATTTACTAAGGATCTCTGCTCTAGCAGTGACACTTCCCACGTCGTCCAGGCTCAGAGCCCGGAAAAAAACAGAATCGTATTCCCAGCCCCGGGCTGAAACACATTATCGCCTTTCTCAAGTTAGCCGATCAGGGACACTGGGCTTATGCTGGCGTGACCGCGCCGCCTTTGGGGATTTTTCTCTGTTTTGGCAAAAGATTCCCTGTCGGAATATTATACGCTTTTCTACGAGAAAAATGGCGTAAAAATTGATTTTTAAACAGCGGTTTGACGTGCGCGATGCACGGTAATGGAATATTTAGAATTTTATTGTCACATCGCCATGCGCGCTTGACACTTCTTTACTATTTCGGATAGTGTCTGGAGCACGCGAACAAAGCGCCGCTATTCCGGATATAGCGATGGATTATTTTTGGACCAAACCAACATTTGTTATTGAAGTAGCGAGTCCTGGAGTGTGCGTTCTGGCGAGACAACAAAAAGGCCAATCAAACTTTTATAATAGTAAATATGATTATGGTGGGTGCTAAGCTTGCCGGGCTAAATAGCGAGGCCGTGATGCCTGGGCTATGTACTGAAATATTGCAAAATGTGCTTTCCCATAAGCTATTTTAAAATCGGACATGTCGAGTCGCTAGAGGAGAATGTCTGTATCTATAATTCTTAAAATAAGTGTTATGCTTTTTGGCGTTTATCGTGGCAATGTTATACAAATGTTAGCGAATTCCCCGGAAGTTTTAGCGGGGTATGCTAGTTCTGAGCGTCACATGCTAATGTAAAAAGCTGTTTTTGATATAAATATGAGCTTGATTGTTAAACTGTCGTATGTTTGTATAACATAATGTCCCTGGTCGTCATCTGATGAAGATCATCAAAGTAGTGCTGCATTTATGTCTTTTTGGTGACATTATATGCTGGCTAAAAAAATGAGTGTCTGATTGGCACTTCTGGCTTGGTACTCTGCTGACATAATCTAATGTTTTGCTTTCGTTGTAAAGCCTTTTGAGAAGCTCGAACAGTAAGTGGTTAGATTAACGAAAAGTCTTTAAATAGCTGCAAAATAGTCATATGTTTGCGAAGTAGTAATAGGATTTTTAAGGTTTTGAAAGTCGCACACACAGGCTGCCAGTGGCTGTTGCGTATTGGGGGGGCCGAGCGTCACACCT